>NW_022604639.1:0-127526 GCF_008692095.1 Etheostoma spectabile | reverse complement strand
ACTCCACAATGCCTTCAAAATGGCTTCAGTGCCTGGCAGCTGGAGAAAGTGCTGAGGGCATTGCATACACTCTTTCATAATACCCCTGCTAGACGTGAAGATTTCTGCACTTTGACCAAGACATCTGTGGTTCCCCTATCTTAAGGAAATCAGGCACACAGTCATTCAGGTAATCAGGGAACAAAGTCCTTCAGATAATCAGGCCGTGCCATCGTGCGCACTGGCCGTGGAGAACACACAGGTGAAGATGTGAGACCCGTGGTGTGGAGGCTGGGAGACGGGGCAGCGCTGAGGGTGATGGGGGCACTGTATGTGACACCGAGGGGCGTATCCTCAGACTGGGCGGCTGATGAGGCATGGAGTCCTCCTGCTCCACTCTGGGTGGCATCATGTCCCCGATGCTCTGAGTGTACGTTGCAGTAGGTGCTGGCACCTTCTGAAGGCAGCTGGGTGCCAGCGGGTGCCGTCATCTAGGAGGTATGTGGCTGGTCCAGCCAGCGGGCCACTTGCCGTGGAGTGGACCAGAATGACGCCATTTTGTTCCCCCTGTGCGGTCGGCCAGCTCTCACCCAGTCTGCCCCACGTGATATCAGGTATCTTGACCCTCTTTTTCTTGTCAAACCACTGTTTCATCCGCTCCTGACGGCGGGTGACTGAGGCTTGCTGGTGGGAGTGTGTTCTGGACTGTGGTGGGGCGGAGCCTGTCCAGGGGTAGGTGTAACTCCCTGCCAACATGAGTGAGGCTGGGGAAAGCTCTGTGGTTGAGTGCTGGGTAGCTCGGTAGTGTAGCAGTATTAGACGTATGGCTTGTTTAAAGGAGCAGCCCTGGGCCTGATGTGCTCTGATGCCATTTTCAGGGACTGATGAAAACGTCACACCCCCCCCGTTTGCCTGTGGGGATACAGGGATGTGTCGAATCCCCTGCTCTTCAGATATGAGTTAAAATCCACAGAAATGAACTGTGGACCGTTGTCAGTGGTAATGGCTGTGGGAGGCCCCAGCAAGAGAAGAGGGACCCAGAAAGTCCACAATGACCTGGGAAGTGACAAAACCAGTAGTGGTCAGCTCAGGCCATTTGGAGTCTACACTACGACTAAAAAACGCTGATAGTGGGTGGCCCGTGGATCTCACATCATATGTCCAACTGCAGATGCTCCATGGCTTTGAGGGCCAGGCCAGAGGTTGCGGGGTGGTGGGGGTTGGCGGCCGGTTTTCCCACTAACCAGGCATGCTGGGCATTCCTTAACGAGGGCCTCGATGTCTTTGTCTAGGCCACCACACCAGGTCGCGTCATCTCTGTTTAAGCTTCACTATGCCCAGGTGGCCTTCATGTGCCATGGCAGCACACGGGCACAAAGGGCCCCCGGAAACAAAGTGCAAAGCCCGCGCGCCACGCATGTGTCATTCCAACAAAAGAGCTCCTGCTTGACCCGAGAGAAAACTAACAGCTCTGCTGGTAGCTCCTTGGCCAACCCTGACGAATGTAGGCGGAGAGCCGGGAGATGACTGGATCCTGTTCTGAGGCTGCCTTCAGTTCCTGCAGAGTGACCGTTGACTCAAGCGGAGTGTGTAGCATGTGAATAATCTCACTTCGATGTGTTGACGCTGTCGGGCGGGGTCTGGGCAGGAACTGACCGAGAGGGAGGTCTGCAACAACATTATCCTGGCCCGGGGTGAACTGTAGCGTGTAGTCGTATTGGCGAAGACGGTCGTACCAACGATGCAGTCTCAGCGGCTTGTGACCGGTGCCAGTAAAGAGAGCAGAGCTGTTAAGGCCTGGGGTCCGTTCTCAGCGTAAACTGGCGGCCATAAGGTAGAGATGCCATCTCTCGCAAGACCACAGCAATTCAATTCAATTCAATTGTATTTATAGTATCAATTCATAACAAGAGTTATCTCAAGACACTTTACAGATAGACCACACTCCAGAATTTACAAGGACCCAACAGTTCTAATAGTTTCCCCAGAGAAGCAACAGTGCGACAGTGGCGAGGAAAACTTCCTTTGAGGCAGAAACCTCGGTCAGACCCAGGCTCTGGTAGCGGTGTCTGACGGGCCGGTGGGGTTAGAATGAAGAGTGGCAATAAAAATAGAAAAAATTAGTAGTTGTAGAAGTTCTTTGTAGTAGTTCATGGCATAGCAGGGCGCTGTGCGGCATTACAAGGCACAGCAGGACGTAGCAGGACGTAGCAGGACGTGCAGGACGTTGCAGGAGTAGCAGGGCACCGCAGTGTAGCAGTTGAACATGGCATCACAGAACGTGTAGCGGGACCATGGCGACAGCTGCTACCCTGATTTCGGAGCCTCTCTGATCCAAGGGAACATGCTGGTGAAAAAGAAACATAAGGACTCCGGGGATGACTCCCCAGAAATAGGTTAGTAACACGCATTTCTGGACATGGATGCACATAAATGAAAAGATAGAAGATAGAGGAGAGAGGAGCTCAGTGTATCAAAAAGTCCCCAGCTGTCTAAAACTAAAACTATTACAGCACCAAACCAAGAGAGACGAGGTAAAGAGAGCTCCAGCCCGGCCGGGCTAGAACTCTCCCCAACGGATCGGGCTGTATGCCAAGTCTCCCTTAGTTCTATTATATTCTTGATTATATGTTAGATAAATCTGAAAACTATGTGACTAACTACTACTCCCTAACAATATCTGATATCTATGCCCTAACTAGTGTTATCAAAAAAGTCCCACCAGCCTGTCTACATATCAACAAAACCAACCAAGAGAGACGAGGTAAAGAGAGCTCCAGCCCGGGGGCTAGAACTCTCCCAACCGGATCGGGCTGTATGCCAAGTCTCCCTTTAGTTCTATTATATCTTGATTATATGTTAGATAAATCTGAAAACTATGTGACTAACTACTACTCCCTAACAATATTCGATTCTATGCCCTAACTAGTGTATCAAAATAAGTCCCCAGCTGTCTAAAACTTACAACAAAACCAAGAGAGACGAGGTAAAGAGAGCTCCAGCCGGCGGGCCAAACTCTCCCCAACCGGATCGGGCTGTATGCCAAGTCTCCTTTAGTTCTATTATATTCTTGATTATATGATAGATAAATCTGAAAACTATGTGACTAACTACTACTCCCTAACATTATTCGATCTATGCCCTAACTAGAGTATCAAAATAAGTCCCAAGCTGTCTAAAACTATATTACCAAACCCAGAGAGACAAGTAGAGAAGCTCCAGCCCGCCCGGTCGGCCAGAACTCCCCCCAACCGGGCGGTGCTATGCCAAGTCTCCCTTTATTTATATTATATGAAACTACTGTGACTAACTACTACTCCCTAACAATATTCGATTCTATGCCCAAACTAAGCTTTATCAAAAAGGAAAGTCTTACAGTCTTAAGATCTTAAATGTGGCGATCTTCGGTGTCCTCCCTGACAGACCGGCCAACCCAATGGAACTGGTTCCCAGGAGAGGGAGCTGATAGCTGAACGCTCTGGCTCCCGTTCTACTTTTAGAGACTCTAGGCCCACCAGTAACCCTGCATTCTGGGAGCGTAGTTCTCTCCCAGGGTTGTAAGGTACTATAAGCTCCTTAAGATAAGATGGAGCCTGACCATGAAGAGCTTTGTAGGTGAGAAGAAGGATTTTAAATTCTATTCTAAATTTTACAGGAAGCCAATGCAGAGAAGCTAAAACAGGAGAAACGTGATCTCTTTTCCTGGTTCCCGTCAGAACACGTGCCGCAGCATTCTGGATCAGCTGTAGAGTCTTTATGGATTTTTTCGAGCAGCCTGATAGTAAAGAATTGCAGTAATCCAACCTAGAAGTAACAAATGCATGGACTAATTTTTCTGCATCATTTTTAGACAGGATATTCCTGATTTTTGCAATATTACGTAGGTGAAAAAAGGCGATCCTTGAAATTTGCTTTAAGTGGGAATTAAAGGACATGTCCTGATCAAAGATGACTCCAAGATTCTTCACAGTGGTGCTGGAGGCCAGGGTGATGCCATCCAGAGTAACTATATCTTTGGATAGTGCGTCACGGAGGTGCTTGGGTCCGAGAGCAATAACTTCAGTTTTATCTGAGTTTAACATTAGAAAATTACAGGTCATCCAGGTTTTAATATCCTGAAGGCACGTTTGAAGTTTAGCTAACTGATTAGTTTCATCCGGCTTGATTGATAGATATAATTGAGTATCATCTGCATAACAATGAAAGTTTATGGAGTGTTTCCTAATAATACTGCCTAAAGGAAGCATATATAAAGTGAACAGGATTGGACCGAGCACAGATCCTTGTGGGACTCCATGACTAACCTTGGCGTGCACAGAGGATCATCGTTAACATTAACAAACTGAGATCGATCTGATAAATAAGACTTAAACCAGCTTAGAGCAGTCCCTTTAATGCCAATTAATGTTCTAATCTCTGTAATAAGATATAATGGTCAATGGTATCAAATGCAGCGCTAAGATCTAATAACACAAGTACAGAGATAAGTCCTTTGTCTGAAGCAATTAGGAGGTCATTAGTAATTTTCACAAGTGCTGTCTCTGTGCTATGATGAACTCTAAATCCTGACTGAAAATCCTCAAATAAGCTGTTGCTATGCAGAAAGTCGCACAGCTGTTTGGCGACTGCTTTCTCAAGAATCTTAGAGAGAAATGGAAGGTTGGATATAGGTCTATAGTTGGCTAAAACATCTGGATCAAGGTTTGGCTTTTTCAGAAGAGGTTTAATTACAGCTACTTTAAAGTACTGTGGTACATAGCCTGTTAATAAAGACAATTGGTTATATTCAGTAGTGAAGTGTTGACTATGGTAAAACTTCTTTAAGTAGCCTAGTCGGGATGGGATCTAAGAGGCAGGTTGATGGCTTAGATGAAGAAATAATTGAATTAAATTGATAAAGATCAAGTGAAGCAAAGCAGTCAAAACATGTATCTGGTTTTACAGCTGTTTCTAACATTCCTGAGTTTAGAGATAAGCCAGTTAAAGGCAGGTCTTGGTGAATTTTGCTTCTAATAGTTATAATTTTATCATTGAAGAACCTCATAAAGTCGTTACTACTAAGAGCTATGGGAATACTTGGCTCAGTAGAGCTGTGACCTTCTGTTAGCCTGGCTACAGTACTGAAAAGAAACCTGGGGTTGTTCCTATTTTCTCTATCAATGACGAGTAGTACGCTGCTCTGGCATTACGGAGGGCCTTCCTATACGTTTTAAGACTATCTTGCCAGGTTAAACGAGAATTTTCCAGTTGGTGGAGCGCCAGATCTTCTCAAGTTTCCGCGATATTTGCTTTAATTTGCGAGTTTCAGTGTTATACCATGGAGCTAACCTTCTTTGTTTTATTATCTTCTTTTTAGAGGGGCAACAGAGTCTAGAGTCATTCGTAGCGAGCCTGCTGCACTATCAACAAAATGATCGATTTGGGAGGGACTAATAGCATAGGAGTCCTCCGTTACTTTGGGACTTGGTAATGAATTAAATGCTAACGGAATCGCATCCTTAAATTTAGCTACAGCACTATCAGACATCTTGTATAGGATGTTTTGCCTAACGGCGTGTAGTTCAGCAGTATAAACTCAAAAGTTATCAAACAGTGGTCAGATAGGAAGGGATTCTGTGGGAACACTATTAAATGTTCAATTTCAACACCATACACCAGAACAAGATCGAGGGTGTGGTTAAAACGGTGAGTCGGTTTATGTACACTTTGAGAGAAGCCAATAGAATCTAATAGAGAGATAAACGCAGTGCTAAGGCTATCATTCTCATCGTCCACATGAATATTAAAATCCCCTACAATAATAACTTTGTCCGTTTTTAGCACTAAGTTCGATAGAAACTCTGCAAATTCGGATAAAAATTCAGAGTATGGACCAGGTGCTCGGTACACTATAACAAATAGAACTGGTTGCATTGATTTCCAACTTGGGTGTGAAAGACTAAGAACAAGACTTTCAAATGAGTTATAATTTAGTTTAGGTTTAGAGCTAATTAGTAGACTAGAATCAAAGATAGCTGCAACTCCACTCCTCGGCCTGCGCCTCGAGGAATGTGAGTATTGATATGACTGGGGGGGGTGGACTCATTTAGACTAACATATTCTCCATTACCCAGCCAGGTTTCAGTAAGACAAAATAAATCAATATTAGAATCTGATATCAATCATTTACTAGTACACCTTTAGAAGAGAGAGATCTGATGTTTAAGAGTCCACATTTAATTCTCCTATTCTTTTGAACTATTGCACTTGTGGTTTTAATTTTTATGAGGTTTTCATGCACTGCTCCTCTTCTGTTTACCTTTGATTTAAATAATTTTAATGGTCGGGGGGCAGACACCGTCACTATGGGATTTTTACTAGGTAACACCAGAGAAGTGTGTTAGACTGGGACTCTGCCTCCTGGTCCCAACTATGGATTGTCAAGGATTAGGTCCACCAATAAACTTGTCAATGTTTCTAGAAATGAGAGCTGCTCCAGCCCAAGTGGGATGAATGCCGTCTCTCCGAATCAGACCAGGTCCTTCCCAGAAAGACTGCCAGTGATCCACAAAGCCCACATCATTATCTGGACACCACCTCGATAGCCAGCGGCGAAATGACGACATGCGGCTATACATGTCATCGCTGGTTAGATTTGGCAGGGGTCCAGAGAAAACTACGGTGTCCGACATTGACTTCGCGTATGTACACACCGATTCAACATTAATCTTAGTAACCTCCGATTGCCGTAACCGGGAGTCATTAACGCCAACGTGAATAACAATCTTGCTGTATTTACGTTTATCCTTAGCCAGCAGTTTCAGATAAGACTCAACGTCGCCCGCTCTAGCCCCCGGGATGCACTTAACTACGGCCGCCGGCTTCGCTAACTTCACGTTTCTCAGAATGGAGCTGCCGATAACCAGAGTTGGTTTCTCAGCGGGGGGGTTGCTGAGTGGGGAAAATCTGTTAGAAACGCTAACAGGCTGGTGGCGGTCCGACGTCTTGGAAAGCTTACGACTGTCTCTTCCTCGTCCTCACACAGTAACCCACGCACTATGTCCTGGCTGCTCCGGAGTTCGCGAGGAACGGCTACCAGAGGCTAACTCAGGCCGGCCCGTGCCGACTACCGGGGGGGGGTTAGCTACAGTAACTGACGACTGATCTGTCATGGTGCGGATCCGGACTTCTAACTCACTAAGCCTCGCCTCCACGTCCAAAAATAAACTACACTTGTTACACACGCCATCACTGCTAAAGAATGCAGAGGAGTAACTAAACATCTCACACATCGAGCAGGAGAAAGTCAGAGAGGGGGCCGACATAACTAACTGCTAGGCTAAAGTCGTTAGCGGCTAAGCTAAAGTATGGTAGCGTTAGCTACCAAGCGTTAAAACAGCTGTTATTTAACAAAAGTCGCTAAAAAAATGAGAAGATATGTGAGTGCTTAGGCAGAACTGCTATAAGAATAAGTGTTTAGCGGACAGTTAGCCGCTGTAATAGCAAATCTAACAACCTGAACTGGTATGTCGTGAGCAGCAGAGCTACCAACACGCAAACAACACAAAGGCACAGGAAACGGAAATGAGTCAGGTACGCTTACCGTAATGCCTCCAGAGATTTCAATATGCACTCAACACCATATTCATAGGCTGTGCGGTGGCACATCTGTAGCAGCCTGCTGGTGATCACTGACAGATGCAGGCGAGTGCCTCCTGCTCCCCAACTGAGTATCCTTGTTCGGTTTGGTTCATAGCCCGGGAGGCGAATGCAACAGGCTTCTCCATACCGTTTTGTACTTGTAACAGTACAGCCCCTATTGCCGTGGCCAAAGCATCACAGGTGACCAGGGTGTGACTGGATATGTCAAAATGTGCCAACACTGGAGGTGAGGTGAGTTGAGCTTTGAGAGTTTGCACAGCCTCAGCGCATTCCAGAGACCAGACCCACGGCTCATCCCTCCGGAGCAGCTGGCGCAGTGTGGCCGTTATGGACGAATATTGAGGCATGAACTTCATTTAGTAGCCCGTCATGCCCAGGAATGAGGCGAGCTGGGGAGCCGAGTTTGGTTCGGGGACAGAGAAGATGGCCTCCACATTAGATTGCAGGGGGGAAATGCCCTCAGTGGAAAGTCGGAAACCTACATATTCAATGGCCGGTGCAGCAAAAACTCATTTACTGCCATTGAAGGTTAGATTGTGCCTGGCCAGGGCTTCGAACACACTTTGCAGGCGACTGTCATGGATAGCAGCAGTAGCCCCATGTACCACACATCATCGAGGTAGATCATCCACTCCTGGTATGCCCGCACTGAGGTCATGACCTTTTGGAAGCAGGAGGGGGCGGAGCTAAGGCCAAACGGCATCCTTATGTAGCGGAAAACACCAAGGTGTGTAACGAAAGCCGTCAGGTTTCTGCTCTCCGGGTGGAGGGGCACCTAGAGGTAGCCCTCCCTGAGATCCAGTTTAGAGAAGATGGTGGAGCCGTGAAATTGTGTCGTAAGCTCCTCCGACGTGGGCAGTGGATATCTGTCATGGATAACGGCTTTGTTTACTGCGTGGAGGTCCACACAGATGCGCAGGGCCCCTGTTTTCTTCCTGGCCACAACCAGATTCGAAATCCATAGTGAAGCATCAACCGGCTCAATGATGCCAGCATCCAGCAGCCGCTGCAACTCCACAGACACTCCGTCCCTCAGGGCCAGTGGGATACGGCGCAGAGGCTGGACAACTGGAACCACAGAGGAGTCAATGAGGGGTTGATGGG
Organism: Etheostoma spectabile; assembly: GCF_008692095.1. Taxonomy (NCBI): domain Eukaryota; kingdom Metazoa; phylum Chordata; class Actinopteri; order Perciformes; family Percidae; genus Etheostoma; species Etheostoma spectabile. The sequence goes on along the minus strand of NW_022604639.1, from coordinate 118,802 downwards.
CAAAGGAAGACAGACAGCCCAGCCCTTCAAACAGTGATGACTACTTCTGATGCAGTCCGGCAGCGACAGTCATGATGGCAGCCCCCCCTGAGTCAATGAGTGAACAGATCCAGCCCCTCTAGTGCGCATGCGCCAACGTGCATGCAGCCTGTTGTAGTTGCTCCGTCTGTAGTCTTCTTACTTTAACTTTTTAATAGTCTTTTTGTTTCTTTTCATCCATCTTTTTTTGTTTCTTACGTGTGTGATTTCCAGACTCTAAGTCACAACTTTACTACACTCTCCCAAATTATGCGAGTTGGGAGAGTTTTGGAAAGCCATGGCAACTTAATGCCCGCTTTGTTTACACCCGGGACCAGCTGATTGCGCTGAAGCCGAACCAGGCGCCGTCTTGGGCGCCCCGGCCAACAGACATCTCCACGGAAATCTGGAGGAGGACACATCGAGGATGCAGAGGTGGAATGAGACGGCGAGGGAAGAGAGAGGGGTCCAGGCAACGAAGGCTTAGGAGAAGGAGATTTAAGCAGTGTCTCCCCTCTCTCATCATGGGCAATGTGAGGTCACTGGCTAATAAGATGGACGAGCTAACAGCGTTAGTCCGGAGTCAGCGGGAGTACAGGGAGTGTAGTCTAATGTGCTTAATGGAGACTTGGCTACACTTGGATATTAACGACCACAACGTCTCCATCAACGGCTTTCAGACTGTTCTGGCCGACAGAGACTGCACCGCGAGCGGTAAGAGTAAAGGCGGGGGGCTTGCCGTTCTAGTTAACAACCGATGGTGTAATCCCGGTCACATTACGGTTTAACAGCGTATCTGTAGCCCGGACATTGAACTGCTTGCTGTTGGACTCCGGCCATATTATCTGCCACGGGAAATCTCACATGCAATCGCCGTTGCTGTTTACATTCCGCCCTCTGCCAACCCGATGTCGGCGTGTGATGTCACCCACACCGCCATTGCCGAACTCCAGACTCAACACCCGAGTGCCCTCATAGTGATCTCGGGTGACTTCAACCATGTCACCATGAGCACCACACTAACAAACTTCACCCAGTATGTGAGCTGCCATACCAGAGAGGTACGGAAGAGGATTAGGGCCACTGGTGAAAATTTTTGTGAGTTCTGACTTTTTTCTCAGAATTCTGAGATTAAAGTCAGAATTCTGACTTTAAAGTCAGAAGTATGGGTACCTGTAAGGGACCAACAAGAGGGAGTAACTTTGCATGATGTAGCCGGAGAACCACACGCTGAACTTGTCAGATTTAAGTGAGTTTTTGCGAGTTCGAGGAGTCCCAGATGAAGCAATTTCATTACTGGAAGAACAAAAGGTGAGTAAAAAAGAACTATACTTGGGTGTGGTGCCTGGTTTTTGTAAAAACTATGGAAATGCTGCGGATATGAAATGAACACAAAGTTAGCTAGCAACGTTAGCATGTTTTTATGATACTGCGTGTTTCCAACGTCCAGCGTCCGTTGATGAGACACTCGTTTTTCAGTGTTTTGTAAAGTAGTTAGACGGCCTCGGTGATAATTAGGCTTCCTGAGCGGTCTACACCGAAGGAATCCTAAAAACTAACTGATCACCTAGCTAGCTAGCTAACGTTAATATGAGCAACACCTCGGCTGTAACAGTTGAGCACGTAGCATGCTTCAGACGGTAGCTATATTTTTGCCAGACACGGATTTATTGTTCACAAAGGTAATATTGGGAGGGGAATTAATATATGCTCATAAAAAGTAACATTAGCGCCTGACTAAAACTAACCAGACAGTGAACATAACAGCGAGAGACTTAGCGCTTGTTCTGGTCAACGCTCCGTTCAGTTTGTCATTATATATTTGCTATGCTTCATAAGTAAATGCGCGTTAACATGATGAGGGCCAGTGCCAATTTGTTCCTGGTGATAAGGCCAATATTTCGGCGATGTTTCCCTACACAGACTCGTCCCCAGCTAACAGGGTTTTCGATGTTGATGCTTCATCCATAGACTGTATAAAACAGTGGCCAAAGCTAACAACGCGGTCTCCACACCTTGATTGAGTTGCAAAGTCAACAAACACCTCAAACTATTTCTCGTTTGTAAAGTTACATACAAACACTTGAGAAACGAATATGCCACACATCTGGGATTCTCACAAGTTAATTCATCCACCAATTAAACTGGGATGTGAACAAATAGAAGTTAAATTAAGCACATAAAGGAGTATGACAAGGAGTGTACAAAGTCACTGGCAGACCTTGTATGATTTCAAGTTTACATAAATATATACACAGGTATTTTACTCCTTAAAATACATTAAACTGCCAATTTGCTTTTGAATCATGTCTAGTTGTCAAAATTTTGTATTGACACAAGGCTACTTTGAAAAGGGTCAGTTTTATGAGGCTTAACCTTATTATTTATGCAATGTGCACTTTGGAGATAATAGTCTTTTTTCTTTGTTCTTCTGTGCAGATTGACAGTGACGTCATCAGACTCATGGATGATGCAGCACTGGCAAATTACATCCCTTCTATGGAGACCAAATCGCCCTCTTCAATTACTGCAAAAGTAAAAAGCCCATCTCAAAGCGAAAACAAGGGCTTTTAGAAAAACTTCGTGAGAAAATGAAAGTCAGAAAGGAAGTCACCAAGGAAAACACGTCACATGCTGACACAAGACCAATACAGACAAAGAAGCTAAAAACAACACGAAATATAGGGATAGGATGGATTCACAGTGACGGTCACATAGCCAAACAGGTGAGTGCAAGGCAGGGAGGTGGCACCAGAAAAATTCAATTGGCAGTTAATGCTGGATTGAAAGATATCCTTCAAGAAGGAAAGAAACTTTTTTCCCCGATGGAATATCTCCTAAAGGACCAGAATCAGATTTTGAGTTGGAGGTTTGGGACTTCAAACAGAACCACCTTACTGTTGACACTTGCCTGTCCATTGGCACTATGTATGAGACTGCAAGGCTCACAATGTTGCGCTTTAAATGACATGATTACAGCTTTCTCGGATGAAGAGATTTTGAACAAAGCACTGAATGTGAGACGCATACTTCCAGACAACAAAGAAGAAGCCGGCAGCGGATCTGGGGTATTGAGAGATGTTCTCAGCTGGCAGGAATTCTATGATCGATGTACACTTGGTACAACAGTTAAAGTGCCCTTCATTCGTCATGACTTCCCTGCTGAAACATGGAAGGCAATTGACAGAATCCTTGTGAAAGGTTACCAAGATTGTCATTATTTGCCAAACAAACTTGCACTACCATTCCTTGAACAGGTGCTTTACAACAGTGTGTATAGTGATCTTAAAGCACATTTTCTGCAGTTTGTGAGCAGCCAAGAACGTGAGGTTTTGATGCAAGCGATGAGTAATTTGTCAGCAGTTGACTCTGATGATCTTGTGGAAGTTCTAGACAGCTATGACTGTAGAAGGAGAATCACAGCGGAGACTCTTCCTACAATCGCATAAATAACTTGTCCAAAAACCCATGTTTGTTATTGACTGCTGGAGGGAGATCACCCATCATCATCGTCTCTCTCTTAGTCCAGTAACACTGACCAAGTTGTTCTCTGACCTGCAACCAACCACAAAAAAGGTCTGCAAGCTGCTGAAATTTGATGTTGATTTGACTACAAAACAGAAGGAAGTCATAAATCATCTGAAAAGATTCATCAGAGAGGTAGATGAAAGTAAACTTCAGAAATTCCTGCGGTTCTGCACTGGATCTGATCTCATAGTTACAGACAGCATCTATGTGGAATTTGAAGAAATGACAGAGTTCACAAGACGACCAGTTGGGCACACATGTGGGAAGATTCTGCATATAGCTGACAGCTATGAGAACTTCCCAGACTTTCGCTCAGAATTTAATGCCTTTATTGAAAGCAATGTCTGGGTAATGGACATTGTTTAGATTGACAAAACCAATCCGACAACAAGCCACTGTAAAGACTTCACATTTGAACTAATGCAGGATGTCAAGGATAGAAATGCAAGGAAGGAATAGATACTTAGGACGTCCTGTACAATAAGTACTTCAGCATGACCCTTAATAGTCAGAGACAGCTTATTCCAGCTGTGCAGAAGGAAGCCCAGCTTTTGTTACAAAAACTATATAATCCTTAGATTCATGTGTTTTGGTGGTGCATTCACATACCACAACAAACCGTTATACTGACCTATATCAAAGCCAGAATCATCTACACCAGATTAAGTTATCCAGCTGTACAACACAAACCGTCTTGCTGGACAGAAACATGTTTTGTTTGTTTAATTGAGGTTAAGGATTCCATTCCAACAACAGCAACAACTGTGGCATGCGTCATCACTGCTTTGTACAGTCAGCTATATCAGCTATAGGATTTTTTTGTAAGTTTTAAAATAATGACCCACGTGAAAATTGTGTGTAAACAACCATTTCATTTCAGCCAAAAGTGTAGCCAAGCTACATCTGACTATTTGCTGGAATGTCATGTTGGACCAGCAAGCGCATTGTTCTAGTCAGACTAGTTCATCTAGACCATTTTTATTTAAATCTGAACTAATTACAACCATACATAATCTAAAAGTAAGGTTGGCAGTTTTTCAACACTATAGGTTATTTCCCAGTGTGTGCAATTTTACCCATGTGTTTTGCATTAGCCATGTTTGCAAAATGTTGCATTTTATATCTTTGCTGGATATAATTGAATTCAGGTCTTTAAAGTTTAAATACTTGCTGATTATCTTTTAAAATACCACTTCCTAGTTAGCAAAGCAAGTCTGAAGTGTGTGTTTTTTTGGATGTCATATTGTCTCAATACCACATCTTGTTAATCAACCTATTTAATGGTATTTTGTGATGTCACGTTGTAATGTTTGTTCCTTCTGAACAGACAGTGTTTGATACAAATTGTCTTTAAAGTTTACTTATATCTAATTATTATGTGCTACAATTGCAATTATTATTGTACCTTGTGGATCAACACATTTGATACTAGCAATGCCAAAGGGCTGTAGTTGTTTAGGAATCCATGTTCCAAATTCTCAGGTTCTCATTTTAATCCAATATGAGAAGGTATTTCTGTTACTGAAAGCAAGTCTGGCATATAGCTTTGCAGGTTTTCATGAGCATTAACACTTGCCTTAATTCTACACTACATGTATGATTTAGAATTTATGATATAACTTCTGAAGTAACAGACCCTGGTTGAATAGCCAACGTTGACCTGAGGTGTTAACGATCTTTTACATTAGGTTACAGTTGTAGAAGATGTATAGAGTATGATGTATAGATAGAGGCTATACAAGATAACATAAAGGATATTTTATTTTTAAAGCATCAATTTAAAATTGTATGCTTCATATACTGCATTTGTTATGCAGAATTGGTCATGTGGTGTAGCTTGACCATCTCTTTAGTTTAGATTTCTTTTAAAGCCTCTTTACTGTAAACATGCTAAATGTTACTTTTGTTAATTTAAAAAGTCAAGTCATTATGGTTATATGCACTTTACAGACCAGGCTATGTGGTAATGAGATTTAAACATCTTATTAAAAAAACGTTTAATATGAAGTTTTAATGTTAATAAAATGTTACTTTTTCTCATTTGTATTCAGGTATTCATTTGAATGTTTGCATATTGGTGAAAGTGATGGGGTAAATGAGGTTTAAAATACAGTTAAGGAATATTACAAAGTGTTTTAAAGTCATTCGTATTTGACACAAGTGTGAAAAAATCATTCCACTGGGATTAAAAACAAATCAACCAGTGCAAGGTATCAAACTAGGCACGATTAAACAGCTAGTAATTTACCTAGAAAGAGCTGATCTTACACAAAACCTAAAACAGTTATGCTGAAAGTTGTAATAGTAGATGTAGATAGTAATGGTATTGCTGGGGTCAAACCTTTCTTAGGAACACATGAAATAGCAAGGCCTATATTTTTATTGATACATATTTGGCAAAAGAAAATGTACATATAACACTGTTTTTTTTAACCATCTTATGTTCTTTCACTGCTTACAAGCTGTAGAACCCAGTTTATACCTCAGTTGTCCTCACTACCATAGTATAGTACCTAACACTTTCATTTATCCCCATTTTTTGCGGAAAAATTACAAACTGACTAATTACTTTCTTTAAATAAAAATGTACATTGCTGCTCATGAGTATAGGAACCCCTGCTTAAGTTAAAAAAATATTTTGGAAATTGATATTAATGCCTTCATTAAAAAAGAGGAAAAATCCAACCTTTAAAGACACAAATTTTTAAGATTTTTAAAGATTTTAAGATCAATTTCCAAAAGATGATTTTTTTTATTCCTCTTTTCATTCAACTTAAGCAGGGGTTCCTATACTCAGGAGCAGCACTCTAACTACAATTTTGCTATTTTAATTAATGGTCTTGAATTGTAGTTTCCTAATTTCATCTGTTAAGCGTTAACATTTTGTTTTGCATCCAACATCCATTCATCTTAAACAGATCAAATCATTTCCTGTATTTCCTCTCTTTACATGATGTACAAATCAGCTGCAGCAAGGGGATCTGCTGGAGCATCCCATCCTTTCTCCTCCATTAGGAGACAACACAGTTCAAAAAAACAGTTTCGTTACACGGAAACTGCCCTTTAGGAGTACACTCTTCCATACACAAAGTGACTTCCTCCATGGCAATTGGTTTCAGTCTATCCTCAGCACTGTGCAACTCTGGGAATGAGTACATCACAAATGGCGACCCGACGCCCATCATCACTTGATCGTGGTCTGATTTTGTGTGAATTCCATGTGTTGACAACTTCATCAAGTTCATCCTGCAGAGAAACAAACAGTAAATACAGAATACAAACGTGATATAGTTGGTCTTAAACTATGCAACTGGTGCCTAACTGAAACCTAGGTTTTTTGCATTTCATCAGCTAAGTCAACAGTGAACAGATACAGCATGCCCAACTAATCACTGTAAAACTAAGCAGCCAGAGAATTGCATTTTCACCAAACAGCATGTGCACACAGAACGATGCTGCACTGATACCGCAATACTTCACGAATACTTTTTCAGTGCATACAGTAACTGTATCCTAACAGGAGGCTCTGAATGAAAGTCTTGAATATTCACTGTACATGAACAGAAAACTAGGAAGGGTCTAGTTTCTCAAAATAAAAGCTCAGTAAGTGTCTCTTTACAGGGTATAGTGAGTTTTACATCCAATATGAATACAAATTTCTTCCTTCGTTTTTCTATGGCATTTTATTTCTACTTATATATAGGACTTGTATTATTTGCCATTCAGTTGTGTCAGCTACATTTTTCAGCGGTCAAGTTCTGCTAATGCAATTGAGCTGTCAGCTCCAGTTTTACATTTCAGCTTTCACCTTTTCAAAACAATGGATGACAAAAAGTCAATGGAATCTATTACACATCATTTTTTATGCTACAATAATTGCAGCATAAAATCTTGAGATTAATATGGCCAAAAAAAACAATCCTAAATAATTAATAAAGAACACAGGCAAAAGACTAAAACGTCCTTAGGTGTGCACACTGGACGTTAAGACAGTTCTCAGGTTGGCAAATGTTTCAGTGAAAAATTTACTGTGGGCTACATTACTACAGTATCACTGTTTAAAACAAACTAATATTTATGAAACTGTAACTGATCAATCATCTGTCATAGTCGCACTAATGGAACATTCCTATCATAGTTATGTTACAGTATTTTATGAAATGCAAAATAAGCAAGATGTTTTAATGCAAAATAGCCTTCTGTTTGAACAAAGACACTGCAAATCACTGGTAGCTGCGCTTGATGATTAAATATATTTTTTACATTTCCAGGGAGGTTTTTATCTAAACAATACCGTTACATCTCTTTTCTGAGACTTTCTGTTGCAGGGTTGTGGCATTATTTTTGGGCCTAAATGGATTCCTCCTTCCTGGCTTTCCTCGGCTTTACTTTTCGACTCTCGCTTAGCCCCTTAAGTTAGAGTTTAAAAAGCGAAGCTGACCAAAGCCTGGAAACAGGGTTTTAACCGATGTAACCGTTATTATTATTACTATGCTCCATTTATTACTGACTCATTTCCGAAGGTGAGGAAAGATTATTACCTGAACAAGATTAAGGAAACAGAATTGGATGAGACTTTTGTCCAAAAAGTCTCCTGTGAAGTGGCCATCATCCTGAAAAGTTTGAAATAAGTTCATCCAGAACTGTGCACTTTGTTCGCGGAGGGTACCCCACCATCCCTCAATGCGCTGGTTTGCTGTGCTTCTTCCATAAAGGAAACTTCTCTCCCCTGCAAAACTGTCTGGGTGGTTGCGCCGCAAAAATATCTGCATTTATTATACACAACCATTTTCTATTCCCCTGTCTGCACGAATCCTCTCTGGACAACCCCCTATGCTTGAAACAGTTTTGATGAAGTAACTTGCAACTACTTTAGGATCACTGTTAGTAGTATAGGCCTCCATCCATAACACATAGCGACTAAAGCCATCTATACAGCCATTGAGGGCTTTAACTTATCATAGCCAGCCATATGTCAAAGCGCATTTGGACCTCTGCAGCTGTATTGGCGTCTTCTCAAGCGTCTGGCTCGTCTTAATTCCACACCTTGTGGATCAACCAATTTGATGATGCGTCTGAGGGTATCTTGTGATACAACAAAACCCTGTTGAATTGCACGAAGGTGTAGCCAACGATAACCTTGCTTCTGTCCATTGGTCATGATCTCATGTTGAACAAAAGCCAGCACTTCATCCAAGTTAGACTGGTTCTTCCTTCTGAACAGACCAAGTCTTCCGGACACATTACTTTTTGATTGTTGTGTGCTAAAATTGCAAGTATTTCTTTGTTACTGAAAGAAAGTCTGAAGTAGAGTTTGAAATATTCATCCAAATCTGACATAGCAGGCATTGTTGTGAGTAGCAACACTGATCAAATCCTATTGAGGGAAGGCTTTAACAGTAATTGAAGAGGGCGATTCGGTGATTTTGACAACTAGGCATGATTCAAAAGCAAATTGGCAGTTTAATGTATTTTAAGGAGTAAAATACCTGTGTATATATTTATATAAACTTGAAATCATACAAGGTCTGCCAGTAACTTTGTACACTCCTTGTCATACTCCTTTATGTGCTTAATTTAACTTCTATTTGTTCACAGCCCAGTTTAATTGGTGGATGAATTAACTTGTGAGAATCCCAGATGTGTGGCATATTCGTTTCTCAAGTGTTTGTATGTAACTTTACAAACGAGTAATAGTTTGAGGTGTTTATTCAGTGTGCCGATGTGCTGCCGATGTGCTGCATAAGCAGCAATCGGCACAATGATTATTATTGCCCATACTTATTATTCAGTGTGCCGATGTGCTGCATAAGCAGCAATCGGCACAATGATTATTATTGCCCATACTTATTATTATTATTATTATTATTATTATTATTCCGCCTGTTTTTTGTCCCGCTACTAGTCCCAAAGCGTTGCCAACACGCGCAACACATTACACCGAAATGTGGGTATTGATCGGGAATGGCGGGCTATGTAGTTTCAACCAGATTTGCCGCGTGGTTTTACCGAAATCGGCAAAAATACGGCAAAAAATGTCCCATAGACATGAATGGGAAATGTTCGGGAAATCGTTCAACATCGCTCAAAACGCCCCCTCTTTGGGACCATGCTGTGTCGCCATACTTTAACGTAGAAACATGATTAAAAGTTTAAACCGGACACAAGACTTTGGCCTTTATTGGGCTGAATGGGCGTTCAGATATCAAGCACGGTTTCTCCCAAATCCCAGTTTACGTATCGTCCCGGTTTCAGACCGTCTCAGATTTTCCAATGTGTGTGTATGTGGTGGAATGTTCAGAGCTAGAGTGGGAGACAGAGTGGGGAGCTGCGGTACGGATATCTGGAAGTTTCTCAAACAAATTGCTCTCTCGCCTCCAGTTTTAAATCTTCAGACTTCATTATTGGTCAAAATGTAGGGAATCTTGTTGCGGTCGCATACATGTAACTATGGAGTCTGTCGGACTTAAATTGTTGGCTGTGATCTACCAACTGTCGAGAGAAATCATGAAAAAACCATTTAGCTGGGGACGATTCAGTGATTTTTTCTCCCAAACAAAGTGTCCTCTCTCCTCCAGTTTTACCTCTTTAGACATCCTAGTTGGTCATAATGTAGGGAATCTTGTGCCGATCGCAGACATGTAACTATGGAGTCTATCGGACTAATACTTTTCGCGCTAGGCTCACCAACTGCAGATAGACAACATTGGAAAAAAAATCTGGCTCCCTCTCTGACGAAATTACCATAGCAACAGGTTCTGTTCTGAGAGGACAAAGGGAGGGGCTGCAGGATGATGCTCTGAAACAAACAAATGTCTCTCTCTCCTCCAGTTTTAACTCTTCAGACATCATAGTTGGTCAAAATGTAGGAAATCTTGTGCCGATCCCAGACATGTAACTATGGAGTCTATCAGACTTAACGTGTTCACGCTAGGGAACCAACTGCCAATACAACACATTGAAAATGGATATATCTAGATCCTTCTCTGAGGAAATCAGCATAGAAACAAGTTCTGACACACAGACACACACACACACACACACACACACACCCCTATCATGAGACTGTTCCCTGGCGGCCATGTTGACCAACTGACTCCTAACTGATGTTTCCATTGTGTGTGTGTGTGTGTGTGGATGTGCCCCAATAGCAGGCACACTGATAAAATTTCTGCGGAATTTTCTAGTTCAGTGTGCCGATGTGCTGCATAAGCAGCAATCGGCACAATGATTATTATTGCCCATACTTATTATTATTATTATTATTTCTTATTCTCCATCTTCCGCCAAATTTCGTCCCGCTACTAGTCCCAAAGCGTTGCCAACACGCGCAACACATTACACCGAAATGTGGGTAATGATCGGGAATGGTGTGCTATGATTTTTCTAAGAGATTTGCCGCGCGGTTTTACCGAAATCGGCAAAAAACCGGCAATTTTTTCTCATTGACTTGAATGGGAATGTTCGGGAAATCGCTCAACATTGCTCAAAAACGCCCCCCCTTTGGCACCATGCTGTGTCGCCATACTTTAACGTAGAAACATGATTAAAAGTTTAAACCGAAGACAAGACTTGGTGTTTATTGCGCTGAATGGGCGTTCAGATATCAAGCACGGTTTCTCCCAAATCCCAGTTTACGTATCGTCCCGCTTTCAGACCGGTTCAGATTTTCCAATGTGTGTGTATGTGGCGGAATGTTCGGAGCTAGAGTGGGGGACAGAGTGGGGAGACTAAAAAGTTATCTTTTTTTTTTCTCTATAACTTGCTCCCACGCCAACAATTCTAACTTGTCATGGACAATTTATACATCAAAACGTAGGTATTCTTGTCTAGTTTCATCGAATGTGCTCATTTATGTGATATGATGTATACTTTCCGCTCAGCAACCTTTCAAATGAGAACAGTTCCACATTTTCCTCCATTCACTGTAATGGTAAACATCGTCGCATTTCTGAGCAAAACGCAGAGCGAAGGACTTTTTTACATCGCTGATACGCCCACATTTTAAAGTTTATCCACATAAATTTTATATCAATACGTTCACAAGGGCCTTGTGGTGCCCACGAGCACCTCAATTAATTGATATCTTGTATCCTTTTGGTGATATGATCATTTGTTTGAGAGCTTGATCAGTCTCTTAATAGCTGGTAACAGTTGGTGCCAGGTGCAGTCGTTAACTGACTACATATCAAAGAGATGACATCACAGAGATGAAAGGCTTCCTATTGGTCCTTAGTAACCAGGCAACCATACTTTGTATGTCTGTCTGTGGACATCCATCTGTCTCCCTCTCTCTCAGACACACACACAGACAGACACACACACACGTCCTAACATCTTAAATAGGTTTTAAAGAGTTATATCTCTGAAGGGTTAAGACACTTATTATTTTTTATTAAGTTTATTTGCTGTTCGGATGTGCACCAAGTAGTAGGCACACTGATAAAATTTCTGCGGAATTTTCTAGTTATTATTATTATTTCTTATTCTCCATCTTCCGCCAAATTTCGTCTCGCTACTAGTCCCAAAGCGTTGCCAACACGCGCAACACATTACACTGACATGTGGGTATTGATCGGGAATGGTGTGCTATGTAGTTTCAACCAGATTTGCCGCGTGGTTTTACCGAAATCGGCAAAAATACGGCCAAAATCTCTCATTGACTTGAATGGGAAATGTTCAGGAAATTGCTCAACATCGTTCAAAACTCCCCCTCTTTGGGACCGTGCTGCATCGCCATACTTTAACGTAGAAACATGATTAAAAGTTTAAACCGAAGACAAGACTTTGGTGTTTATTGGGCTGAATGGGCGTTCAGATATCAAGCACGGTTTCTCCCAAATCCTCGTTTACGTTTCGTCCCGTTTTCAGATCGTCTCAGATTTTCCAATGTGTGTGTATGTGGCGGAATGTTCAGAGCTAGAGTGGGGGACAGAGTGTGGGGCTGCGGTACGGATCTCTGGAAGTTTCTCAAACAAAATGCTCTCTCTCCTCCAATTTTTAGTCTCCAGACTTTATTATTGGTCAAAATGTAGAGAATCTTGTTCCGGTCGCAGACATGTAACTATGGAGTCTGTCGAACTTAAATTGTTGGCTGTGATCTACCAACTGCCGCGAGAAACCATGACAAAACCATGCACCCGGAGGAAAATTCAATGATTTATTTCCCCAAACAAATTGCTCTTTCTCCTCCAGTTTTAACTCTTTAGACATCCTTGTTGGTCAAAATGTAGGGAATCTTGTGCCGATCGCAAACATGTAACTATGGAGTCTATCGGACTAAAACTTTTCGCGCTAGGCTCACCAACTGCAGATATAGACATTGGAAAATAAATCTGGCTCCCTCTCTGACGAAATCACCATAGCAACAGGTTGTGTTACTGAGAGGACAGAGGGAGGGGCTGCAGGACGATGCTCTGAAACAAACAAATGTCTCTCTCTCCTCCAGTTTTAACTCTTTAGACATCATAGTTGGTCAAAATGTAGGGAATCTTGTTCCGGTCGCAGACATGTAACTATGGAGTCTATCAGACTTAAAGTTTTCACGCTAGGGAACCAACTGCCAATACAACACATTGAAAACGGCTCAGACACACACCCCTATCATGACCCTGTTCCCTGGCGGCCATGTTGACCAACTGACTCCTAACTGATGTTTCCATTGTGTGTGTGTGTGTGGATGGGCCCCAATAGCAGGCACACTGATAAAATTTCTGCGGAATTTTCTAGTTGACTTTGCAACTCGATCAAGGTGTGGAGACCGCGTTGTTAGCTTTGGCCACTGTTTTATACAGTCTATGGATGAAGCATCAACATCGAAAACCCTGTTAGCTGGGGACGAGTCTGCATAGGGAAACATCGCCGAAATATTGGCCTTATCACCAGGAACAAATTGGCACTGGCCCTCATCATGTTAACACGCATTTACTTATGAAGCATAGCAAATATATAATGACAAACTGAACGGAGCGTTGACGAGAACAAGCGCTAAGTCTCACGCTGTTATGTTCACTGGCTGGTTAGTTTTAGTCAGGCGCTAATTTGACTTTTTATGAGCATATATTAATTCCCCTCCTGATATTACCTTTGTGAACAATAAATCCATGTCTGGAAAAATCTAGCTAACGTCTGAAGCATGCTACGTGCTCAACTGTTACAGCCGAGGTGTTGCTCGTATTAACGTAGCTAGCTAGCTAGGTGATCAGTTAGTTTTTAGGATTCCTTCGGTGTAGACCGCTCAGGAAGCCTAATTATCACCGAGGCCGTCTAACTACTTTACAAAACACTAAAAAAACAGTGTCTCATCAACGGACGGACGCTGGACGTTAGAAAAATGCAGTATCTTAATAGCATGCTAACGTTGCTAGCTAACTTGTGTGTGCATTTCATATCTGCAGCATTTCTGTAGTTTTTACAAAAACCAGGCACCACACACAAGTATAGTTCTTTTATACTCACCTTTTGTTCTTCCAGTAATGAAATTGCTTCATCTGGGACCCCTCGAACTCGCAAAAACTCACTTAAATCCGACATGTTCAGCATGTGGTTTTCCGGCTACATCATGCAAAGTTACTCCCTCTCGTTGGTCCTTACCCATACTTCTGACTTTATTCTCAGAATTCTGAGAAAAAAAGTCAGAATTCTGACACTCAAGCCCTCTACAGGAAGGGTCAAAGCCGTCTCTGTTTTCTGAGGAGGCTGAGGTCCTTCAACATCTGCAAGACAATGCTGAAGATGTTTCATGAGTCTGTGGTGGTCAGTGCTATCCTCTTTGCTGTTGCATGCTGGGCCAGCAGGCTGAGGGTAACGGACGCCAACAGACTCAACAAACTGATTTGCATGGCCAGTGACGTTGTGATTATGGTGACGAATTATGGTGGGTGAGCCTTGAGTAGTGTGTCCATCCGGCCTGGAAGGAGCAGAGCGGCACATTCTTGCAAAGTGGTTCTTCCTTCCAAATCTGGACTCTCTGTTGGTGGTGTCAGAGAGGAGGACGCTGTCCAAACTACATGCCATCTTGGACAATGTCTCGCACCCACTCCATGGCTTGTTGCTCAATCACAGGAGCACTTTCAGTGATAGACTCATTCTCCCAAAATGCACCACAGAGCGCCACAGGAAGTCATTCTGCCTGTGGCCATCAAACTTTATAACTCCTCCCTCTAAATGTCTGACACGCACACACTTAGAGAGGTTGAAACTGGACAATATTATCTGTTTTTTGCAATTACACTGGCCAGACGTGTGCAGTTCTCAACTACTACAATTATTATTATTATTTTACTTCACCATTGCAATTCCTTAATTATGTTAATTATGTAAATAATGTATAATAACATTCCTTTATGTAAATGCCGTACATAGCCACACTCCTTATGTTTCATTATTTTTTTTATTTGTATTTCTACTCTAATATTTATAATATTTGTGCAACTGCAACACAGAGTTTCCCTCGGGGATCAATAAAGTATTTCTGATTCTGATTCTGATTCTGATTAGATTTGCCCCTCGTCGGGCCACATCAAAGGTAAAGGAGGGCAAGATCCTAGTGCCATAGCTGACGGTCACTGAGACGGACCCCAACCGGTCAATTTTTGAGTCACCATACCCACAGCAGTGGGTGCGCCCAGTGGACGGGAAAGGAAAAACTGACGGTATGTATTGGCATTCAGGAGGGAGACACTTGCTCCTGTGTCTAGCTGTGTCAATTTTTACTGTACATGACTTGAACAGCCTGGGTCCCGATGTAACATGACAAATTATGGTGGGTGAGCCTTGAGTAGTGTGTCCATCCGGCCTGGAAGGAGCAGAGCGGCACATTCTTGCAAAGTGGTTCTTCCTTCCACAGTTACGACATGTTTGGCCTGTTGCTGGGCAATGCTGGGCTCTAGTGGCGTGGGTGTTTGACCCACAGTTACCGCAGGAAAACTGCCTTTGCCGCTGACGTAGCCCTTGTTGTCTTGTGAGGTGCATGACTGGTTCTGGGGCTGCATCTGATACATCCAAACCAGCGCTAGATGGTTGTTGCTTCGGGCTGCTGCTCCTGCGACTGTCCACTTAGGCGTACAGCTTGGCTTAATGATGATGATTCAGTCTGTGTTATTGTAGCTGCACATTCCGCTGCACTTTGGATTTGGAATGCTATGGCAACAGCTTTAGCTAGCGTCAAATCATCTGATTTGAGTAGCAGCGTCTCCCTGATTTTAGGTTGTGTAGTGTGTTCAATCAGTTAATCACGTATCATCTCGTTGGTCAATGTGCCGAATTTACAACGGCTGACTAAACCTTTCAGGTTGGAGACGTACTGATGGACGGACTCACCCGGGAGTTGATGCCGTTGCCGAAACACAATTCAGCAATCTTCGTCGCCAAAATGTTATGTTTAATAAAGACACTGGACGAGCTGTTAGAGCATGCGGGCTACTTTACTTTTCAGACCACAACAACTGTCTGTCACGCATGCGCCAAGGCGCTACAACCAACACAAGCCTAGGCACTACCAAATGATCACAGATCAATTCCTCCTGAACGGACATAACAGCAGTGACACAGAAAAAACTTCCAAACCCTAGAACATCCTATGACACTCTTGCAGAGGCACGGAATGACTCTCTCTAATGGCCAAGTTGCACTTCTTCATGGCTGTCTCTAGGACCTTCACCACCTTTTGACCAAATATCAGACAGATAAGCCTGTGATGCCATTCATCAGTAAAGATCTGGTTGTTCTCATGAAGGTAATGTATAACATGCCATGGATAGATAAAGTGTATGAAATTTTAATTCAACAATTCCCCTTCAACACTTTTTATTGACTCATTTGTTTTAATTTATATATGTTGTACTGTACATGTTCTCAGAACCTGCTAAAGAGGTTCATCAAGGCAGAGCTCCTTAATGACATCACAGCACTGCAAATGGTCAAACTGGACACAACTGCTAAGGAAGCAAGGGCTCGCCTAAAGGATGTGGACGTTGGATTAGGAGCAGAAGTAGTCCTAATGGCAAAGGTCTAAAATATCAAACAATGGTTAAGGTACAGGAAATCAAAACTTTATTTTTGCATAAAACCTTTAGTCAGTCTCACAGGCCCTCCTCCCTTTTCCTGTTAGGAACTCCAGAGTAGCCCCAACAGCAGCGTAGGGGAGCTCAATGTGTTGGCATTTAGAAAGGACTGCATGGACTGTTTGACTAACATTGTCAAGAAAATGCAAGACAAGAGCCCACTGAAGTACAACATTGTGAGGCAGATGGCATGTTTAGACCCAAGGAACATGTTCTCAGACCCCGATTTGTGCTGTGAAAGAATGAAAGGAGTTGTTCAGAGGTTTCTGCATGATCACCAGCTGTCAGGAGGCGTCTCTGCTGGTACTTAAGATTTAGAAGTCTAGCAGAATGTATACTGTCACACTTAATGTGATTTCTTTTTTTGTTTTGTTGTTTCTCTGTCTAAATGTTTTCATTACATTGATTGTTTGTTTTTTTAATATTTTGTGTTAATCTGTTTTACAACAGGTGATGTGATTGTCCAGCAATTTGGAAATTTCTTGTCTCTGGAGGCAAAAGATAAATCATTCTCCTCCTTCCAACCCATGCGTATAAGACTGGACGTTTTCTTGCATGGACTTCTCCATCAATCCTACCCTGAACTCTGGACTTTCTCCAAGAAACTTCCTCTCCCATGGCCAAGCAACTGTTGAGAGGGGCTTTTCTGTAAACAAGGAGAGAGAGGCTGATAACATGAAGGAGGACACAGTGGTTGCTCAGAGGATGATATCTGACTACGTCTCTCTCTGTGGGGGGTTCTCAAAGTACCTCTGACAAAGGAGCTTTTGGCAGCTGCAGCTTCAGCCAGGTCCCGGTATCGGCTGCACCTGGATCAGGAAAAGAGAAAGCATGCGGGCAATGCACAAAGAGAAAAAGGAAAAGTTGCAGAAGACCACCTTGAGCAGCTTTTTAGGTGAGGTCCTGAAGTACAGACATTTACGTAAGTGTATTGTCTCACTTTCGATGCTTCTACTCAATTTTCAATTCAATTTTATTTATAGTATCAATTCATAACAAGAGTTATCTCGAGACACTTTACAGATAGAGTTGGTCTAGAACACACTCCATAATTTAGAAGGATCCTACAGTTCTAGTTAGGGATGAGCGAGTACAGCTGTATCTGTATCTGTTTACCACATGAATTATCTGTATCCGTATCTGTACACGGATTGGGCGGGGCCTAACCCGGAAGTGGGCAGATTTAACCCGGAAGTGGGTCGGGTTGTCTTGAAATGGGTGTGGCTTTAACCGGTATGTTATTTAAGCATGCAATTGATATGGGTTGATCAGAAATTGTTATATATATTGCTGATTAGAAAATTATTTCCATGACAGCATCAGCATTGAGCTTCAGATCAGTGGTGTTGTCATGGTAACAAACAAACTATATACAGTATATAACAAGTTTTGCAACAATAAATACAACAATGTGGTTGCAATTATTAAGTAAAATGTAATGAACAAAGAGTTCTCATACTCAATAATATAACTTTCTTTTTTTAACTTTCAATTTTTCTATGATCAGTGTGATAATTTATGGTTTTTTGATTCTTTTTTGTTTTCACACCAGGTATGTGTGAGTGTGTGTATGTCTGTGAGTGAGTAAGAGATACAGAGAGAGAGAGAGGGGCGGTGGGTTGGAATGTGTGTGTGTGTGTGTGTGTTAGGGATGAGCCGAGTACTCGGCTGAAACGAGTATCCGGTACGGATAAAGCACTTTTGCCAAGTACAAGTATTATCCGAGTAATGCGAGTCAATATCTGTACTCGGATTCAATGAAATTCTCCATTGACTGTGTCTCCGTTCTGTGATAGGCTAGTCACAGTGCCAGTCACAATGCCTCTCCCTTACATATTCTATGATAGGCTAGTCCCAGCGCCCCTCCCCTACACTATTCTGTGATTGGCTAGTCCCAGCGCCCCTCCCTACACAGACAGACTCCTTCTGTTGCTGTGTGCCCAGTGTTGCCATGTCCGCTTATTCTAAGCGACTTTGGGCTTGTTTTTTTGTAAAGTCGCTTACAGATATTGGTAGTCGCGGGTTGCGGGTTTTTTGGGCTTGTCACTAAAGTGTAGTTGCTTATTTGGGCTTGTACACAGCTTGTCCTTGCCGGCTCGCTCGATCCCGCCCCTTTCCCCATAAACACTATAGACAGCAGCGTTATTTCCCACCCACTTCCTGCTTCTAATTGGCTCTGACCCAGATAGAAACGAGTACCAACCAATCAGAGGCAGAGCAGGGCAGTCTGTTGTTTTCTGGTTAGGAAAATGCGCGAGTAGCGACTAATGGTGAGTGTACTGTAGGAGAGTTTTTGGAGGAATAAATGCCCGGGATAAAGTGGGAGAAATACGGGAAGAAATATAACAAAGACTGGGAGAAAGAGAAAGGAGAAAAGAATGGATTCAACCCGTCGTGGGGAACAACTCAAAATCACTGTGAAAAAAGTGATTTCAAATCCCATCAGTTTTCTAATGTTAACTAATGTTAAAGGTGGTTTAACTTACTCCTGTGGTCATTGTCCTGAAGCTCAGGGGGAGAAATAAATAAACTCTAGCCTACCGTGTGTACAGTTTACCAATCTGTCTACATGGATTGTAACACAGTTTTATTTATTTTTCTCTTCCAGGATCTTAGGGGGGCTACGTAGAAAAAGTCGCTTATTTTGGGCTTGTTTTCACAGGCCTGGTTGCGTATTTGTCTCGCAAGATCTGGCAACACTGTGTGTGCCGCTCCGCTGAGAAGCCCCTGACTGCAGCCCCGCAGACCTCAATGTGGGCGGAGTTAAACGTTTAACCACGCCCCCTCAACGTTTAACCACGTCTCCAAGTCTCCAACTCATTTAATACGGTGTCCGAAGAGGGACAAGAAACCTTAATGGATGTGGCAAAATGCAGCGATTAAAACATAATGAACTTAATCTTTGGTTTTACTAATTATGAAATACAATATTGACACATTTCACAAAACATTAAATTATCGTAATAATGCATTAAAGTATGAAAAAAGTAATATATTTTAATGTGTATTTATCATAATCAAATGTAACCTGATTTTCTAAATGTTATCAAAATTAAAGAATCATGAGACTATAATATATATCATATATTTTATATAATATAATGTATATAATATCTGTATATATGCACACTATATAATATATATCTATATAGAATAACACCAATAATTCTAAAAATAAGTTTAATAACATATACAACAATAATAACAACAACAATAAGAAGAAGAATTTGCATACACTGTGGTTTGATTTATAGCGTCAGATCAAACTACATAAGAGGAAAAAGATTTTAACATAATGCATATAATTTATTTTAATAGCCTCAAAACGTTTCAAATGTATTGTTGCTCTTGAGATAATTATGTGGCACTTAAAATGTTAACATATACAAGCTCTTTTAATATTTTTGAGTTATATAACAGCAATAAAAAACACATCACATTAAACTGTACAGGATGTAAAGGTTGGATAAAGTAGTACAAATTTGATATGATGAAAAAAACACAAACGTAGCATTAAAGCTCATAGAAACTGTTCAATTTCATATTTTTACATGAACTAAAACATTTTACCAACTGCTTAAAACTGAATACATCAATAAATACAGCCCAATAATTTTCCAAAACCAATGAGGCTCTTGCATCACAGCTGGTCTGAAAACTGTCCCAACTACACTGTTATTATGCTTACTTCTAATAAAAGGAAATTGTAGGCTACTATTGTTGTACCTCAGATAACGTAAACTTTGTAGGGTGTAAGATTGTTTTGGTCAATCTTCATATTAACAATATACACTGAATCTTTAGATTCATCCTTAACAAGTACTGCAAGTGGAAAAAAACACAATTTTGGGATCTGATGCAATACCTTGGATACTGATCAGCAGATTAATACACTGACATGAGTCCAGTGTTTGGTTTTGAAATGAAGACGCATTCTGTCCCAAAATTGCTAAAAATCTAGTGAATTTTCAAAATTTTCTTGATAGAATCTCATTTATATAATGGTCTATGTCATTTAATGTGAGATTAGTTGTCCAATTTTAGATTATTGGGTAGTGCCTGTCAAGAACTGTGATGTAGATAAAAGTCGACGACAAAGGGGCGACAGTGGCCTGTGGAAGATCTGGAAGATCTGGAGGGGCAACAGTGGCTTGTGGAGGATCTGGAGGGGCGGCAGTGGCTTGTGGAGGATCTGGAGGGGCGGCAGTGGCTTGTGGAGGATCTGGAGGGGCGGCAGTGGCTTGTGGAGGATCTGGAGGGGCGGCAGTGGCTTGTGGAGGATCTGGAGGGGCGGCAGTGGCTTGTGGAGGATCTGGAGGGGCGGCAGTGGCTTGTGGACTTGTAATTAATTAATCACAGTGTATTCAATAACTACATTTCAAAAGTAATACCTTTGTGCCTGACTGAGGCATGACCCTTAATGTGGTAGTCCACTTGGCATTTGGAAGACCCCCTGTACCTGCAGAACGGACATGACAGGTCGCTGCTGGATTTAGGGAGGTCATCCCCACGTATGATTGGAATGTGTCTCTATACATAAAAAACAAAAACATTATTACAAAGTCACAAAATACTGCCTATTCATTAATTGTTTTTGTTGTAATCGGATTAGTTTTATTACAGTGCATATACCACCGAATGCTATCTGATATTAGTACATTAGTTTAAATTTAAGTCCAGTTTCGGATGAGCCAGACCAATTGTGGGTGGGCTTTAATTTAAAAACGTTATGAAGTTAAACCTAATACAAATGACTGACTAATATACTGTTATACTTTCTGTGCTTACATAATAGATATTTTAATAGCTTGATCCTCTTTAAATATGTTTTGCAATGTTGTTGCATTGTAAACAGTTTCAGTGTAAAGGACGGACCTTAAAAAGGTTGTTGCATTGTAGAAAGTTTTGGTGCAAAGATCGGACCAACGGCGACCGCTCTCCTTGGTTCTGACCAAAGAAGAGCGCTTTGGAATCTCCATTACGCACCATACATGGCTGCACTAGCGCATTTCTCTATAGACCTAAGGCTTAGACTATAACAGTGGTCAGCCATCTTATAATTCCACAAATTATGGTTTAGTTCTGTACATAACACGAGGCAGAATATTTCACAATTCTGTTTAATTGTTTTAAGTTTTCAACCACACTGCCCAATAGTTTGAATCAACACAAAACGTCTGTCATGTAAAAAAAGACTGAAGTTATTTCCTACCGAGGCATGCTGTTACTTTAGTGTAATAATTCATGTTAGATAGACATACATAGACATAACCAGCTTTTTTAATTGTTTTTGAAACTATAAAAGTCACACTTACTTCCATTATTTATTATTGAAAAAGGGCTGTCCGAAGGGCTGTCCGATTAATTTACTCTGATATTGCCGCTAAATGTCTGACGGACGTACACAATAAAACTCGTAAAAGCATAATAATAATAATTTCCACACTATCTCCTACACAATAAAAATCTATAAAACTCGCAAAAGCATAATAATAATTTACTTGGAGCTAGCATAGACAGTTAAAGAACGTAGCTAGCCGTCAAATCCGAACCTCAGCCTGCTCAACTTGAGCTGCAGAAACATTAAAATAGACATAACCAGCTTTTTTAATTGTTTTTGAAACTATAAAAGTCACACTTACTTCCATTATTTATTATTGAAAAAGGCTGTCCGAAGGGCTGTCCGATTACCGCTTAATTCACTCTGATATTGCCGCTCTGATATTACGATGAAATGACAGGGTCAAATGCTGCCGGATTGGGCGTGGTTAAACGTTGAGGGGGCGTGGTTAAACGTTTAACTCCGCCCACATTGAGGTCTGCGGGGCTGCAGTCAGGGGTACATGGCTCCGCTCACTCGCACACGGGACACGGAGAAGTGAACAGCTCACCCTTTCTGGTCTGCGGGGCTTTTTCTGTTAACATTTAGGGTTTCTTCAAGCTTCAGGTTTGTTTTATACTTCAGTTTGAACTAGTACCTAGTAACCAGGAGACTTCTGGTAACCGTGGAGTTTGTTCAGACATAGTGCTCGGTAGAATGCTACTCGTGGTGAATCTCTGCCGTCGAGTTTTTTTTTTTTTTTTTAAACTGCCTGCTGGTTCTAACCAGTTTTTTTGAATGTCTGAAACTTTCTTGCTGTGTTTTATAAAAAAAATAAAAGGCAGTTGCGGTATAAATGAATAATATTACAAATTAAGATACACACACAAACACATTCCAACCCCCCGCCCCCCTCTCTCTCTTTGTTTCTCTCTCTCTATATATATATATATATATACACTACCGGTCCAAAGTTTGGGGTCACTTAGAAATTTCCATACCACTCCATTATAGACAGAATACCAGCTGATCTTTAATGCAATATCTACATTACCCATTATAACCAACCATTCATTCAATCATCCAAAGGCACATTATGTTTACTAATCTGATATCATTTTAAAAACTAACTAGAAAACACTGGCAAACCTATTTGCAATGATGTCAGCACATAATGTAATCTGAAAACTGCCCTGGTTAAAAAAACAAGGCAACTGATCTCAGCTGGTATTCTGTCTATAATGGAGGGCAATGGAAATTTCTAAGTGACCCCAAACTTTTGACCGGTAGTGTATATATCTTACTCACTCACAGGCACAGACACTCACACATACCTGGTGGGAAAATAAAAAAGAACCAATAAAAAAAAATTGATCACACTGATAATAGAAAAATTAAAAGTTAAAAAAATAAAGTTATATTATTAAGTATGAAAACTCTTGTTCATTACATTTTACTTAATAATTGCAACCACATTGCTGTATTTATTGTTGCAAAACTTGTTATATACTGTAGGCCTATATAGTTTGTTACCATGACAACACCATTGATCTGAATGCTGATTCTGTCATGTAAATAGTTTTCTAATCAGCAATAAATATAACAATTTCTGATCAACTCATATCAATTGCATGCTTAAATAACATACCAGTTAAAGCCCTGCACATTTCAAGAGAACCTGACACACTTCCGGGTTAAATCTGACCACTTCCGGTTTAGGCCCCGCCCGCTCCGAGTACGGATCCGGATACAGATAATTCATGTGGTAAACAGATACAGATACAGATACAGATACAGATAATGCTGTACTCGCTCATCCCTAGTGTGTGTGTCTGTGAGTGAGTAAGAGATACACAGAGAGAAAGAGAGGGGGGGCGGGGGGTTGGAATGTGTTTGTGTATCTTAATTTGTAATATTATTTATTTATACCGCAACTGCCTTTTATTTTTTTATAAAACACAGCAAGAAAGTTTCAGACACTCAAAAAAACTGATTAGAGCCAGCCAGTATAAAAAAAAAAAAAAACTTTGACGGCAGAGATGCAACCCGAGTCGCATTCTACCAAGTACTATGTCTGAACAAACCCCACGTTACCAGAAGTCTCCTGGTTGCTAGGTACTAGTTCAAACTGAAGTATAAAACAAACCTGAAGCCTGAAGAAAACCTAAATGTTACCGGAAAAGCTCAGCGGTCCTGAGGGAGAGGGAGAGACCTGGGGCCTGTTGCACGAAAGTAGAATAAAGATATCCAGGATAAATGAAAAAGCGCAGCTTGACTTAGTGTGACCTGCTCATCGCGGCTTAATCGGTTGCACGTTTGCCGAGCCAGGATGAACAGGTGGAGCTATGTAAAGCCAGATGTAGATAGCTGGGATAAGTGCACGTTCACGGCTTTCTCAAATAGACCACGGTATCGATCACAGATTTACTGATGCAGAGATGAGAAAACGCGTGCGCCAAATGTTTCACCCAATGAGCAGCAGCTTCTGATGGAAAGTAACAAGGAGGGGAAGAATATGCAAAAAGGGAAATACGGCTCTTATCAAACGGAGAGAAAAAGCCCAACATAGCGGACCCGACTGAATGTGTGGGGGTTTAAAATTATCTACTTTGCCTCAAAAGTGAGCAGAGGAAACTAATGTTCCTCGGGAAATGGACCCTACGGACTTTAGGCTCAATTTCAAACCCTTTTTTACAACGTGAGAACATGTTTTAACCATGCACAAATCTCTATAAGCTATATCTAATTCTTTGTACAATTAATGTTCATATTGAACAATCAGAAAGGGACAACAACTAGAAAAAAAAGTAAATGACTTCAATACACGCTGTGAGTGTATATATATTATATTATATATATTATATAATATTCATGTTTTTTTATTCTTCTGACAAGTGACCGCAGCAAAATAAAAAGATTAAGAAGCATTGTGGTGTTCCCGGTGTGATGAATGTAAACTACACTATATACGTACTGTATATAGGCCACGTTATTAGTCCGGTGATGTGAGACTAATTGAGAAGGTTATGAAACCAATGTAAGCTGTAATAAAAAACAATAGGCCCACTTATTAAGGAGTAACACAAACTACCCTTTATTAGAGAAGGATAAGCAACAAGAAAAATGAAATCATGAATGTATTGGTCTCTGACCAGTCTGCAATTATTATCATCTTGGAATATTAATTATCGTCACACTTAATCTTTGGAGCGCGTCCTGTATAAACATGAAGCTGAGACCACGGACGCTGCGCCGCTCATCTCTACTTTTACAGAGAGAGTGGACACTGACACAACTCGCAAGTCTGCTGGCAGGCAATAGCCACCGGCCACCGGCCACCGGGCAGCAGCCACCGGGCAGCGGCGGCCACCGGACAGCGGCCGCACGCCAGGCAGCCTCGACACACTACCGTCCCACCGGGAAAAGTCCCACTCCGCATCAGGGTGGCAGTGCAACCATTTCTAACCATCTAAACAGCTGTAGTAGGGTTTAAATCAAACTCGCGACAACAATAGTGACAAGTAGGCTAATGCATGTTAATAAAAATAAAGCAGAACACATGCAGAAGACGGAATAACTGTTAAACACGTTTATTTGGGATCAGACGGCAGCTGATTGAACACATGAGACTCCAGGATTAATCTTAGCCTGGCTGTTAGCCTGTTCTGGACCAGGCTAGCCGCAAAGAATAAATCTCCATGGTTACTTGACTGGGTTTAATTCAATCTGGTTTTGTGCAACCAAGTCCAAGCTAAACTCATCCAGGATAACTTGAATATCCCGGCTTAATCCCTTATCCTGGTTTCGTGCAACAGGCCCTTGTTCACTTCTCCGTGTCCTGAGTGTGTGTAAGCGAGCAAAGCCTGTCGGACACAACAACAAAAGGAATCTGTGTGTGTAGGGAGGGGCGCTGGGACTAGCCTATCACAGAATAGTGTAGGGGAGGGGCACTGTGACTAGCCTATCACAGAACGGAGACACAGACAATGGAGACTTTCATTGAATCCGAGTACAGATATTGACTAGAAAGCACTAACTAATCTATTGCGAGTGGCTCAACAGGTAGATCTATAGGTAAACTCATCTTTCATAAATTTGACCGATCGGGTTAACACTTCAGCGTGAGAAATCGGGGGGGGGCGGTGTCACCGTGTGAAACCAGTCAAATGCGTGTGTCTCACGGCCAATGCATGAGAGTTGGCAAGGCCACTTGATGTTTTAACAACACACTTTGTTGCTCTTCTCAAAAAGATGATGAAGCAAAGGAAACCAGCACCCTGGTATAACTCCCAAATTTACAAATTAAAATAAACCTCGCAAATGCCAAAACTTTCAGAATTTGTGGCTAGAACCCAGAAGCAGACAGAAACACAGCTTGATGTTTTAACACAGTTTCTTTCAGAATCGGAGAATGTAGGAGAATGGACTGGTGGGGGAGTCCTCTCAGGTGACAGAGCAGGTGTTGAACACCAGGGAAGACGAGGCATGCAGGGCTGGTGATTGCAGGCGGAGAGTGGTGTCAGCAGGCAGGTTCAGCAACAGCAGAACAGAGTGGTATTCCTTCAGGACACAAGAAAAACAGTATTAAAGGGGTGATAGAATGCAAAACCGATTTTACCTTGTCATAGGCGACTAACGACAGTTCAGTGGGTAAATAGGACATACATAAAAGCTTTAAATCCCATTGACATGCCTTTCCTCTGAAAATCCCACATTTTGAAACTGCCGCTGAAAACGGGCGAATCCCAACAAAGCCAAAAGATGACGTCAGGATCTCAGAACCTGTAGCTTTGTCACGCCCATGGACGTATAAGGAGAACGGTCCAGCCCCAACATTTACACACAGGCCACTGACCTGAGACCAGCTCCTAATGTTGCTGGCGTTAAGTCAATTAGATGTCCGACTGAGAACGCTGCTCCTGTACTCTGACGGGATTTACTAAGAAGAAAGTTTGGAATATTTTCCAGGATATTGACAATGAACCAGAGTTGCAATTGCAGAGTTCCAGGCTGTACAAGGAATGGAGACACTTCTCATAGCCTTCCCAAGGAAACAAACACTGGGCATGGCTGCTGTTTAGAAGGAGATCCCAGGGAACTTTTCCCCCAAAGACAGTTTTCAAAACTTCGGACAATTTAAAGCAGGATTTGCTAAGCTGCTGTTGCTGTTCCGACTGTCTGGTCATCCCAACCACAAGCTGTAAGTTTGATTTCGTCGCTAACAGTAACATTAGCAATGCTAACGTATCCGGTAGCTAGCATAGGCTGAATGTATGTTGATCAACTGTAATGGCAAAGGGGCTAACGTTGCATTTTCCTAACTGTTCCATTCGAATAAATACCCTGTGTTGTCATGTAGCTCCATCTATAGTTCACGATGCATCTCGGGGGACAAAACTGTCTCATAAGACATTAAGACCTCACATTAGATTAGATTAGATTAGATTATACTTTATTTATCCCACGACGGGGAAATTCTGTCGTTACAAGTAGCAGCATAGCAGCAACAGCAAAAAACAAAAAACAAAACAATAACACACAAACAAGTAAGCACGAAAGAAATACAAGGCAAGAAATACAAGGCAAGAAATACAGGCAAGAAATAGACAATGAAAATATGGTAGACTGAGTAAGTAAAATGCCGTCAAACAAAAGGAATTTTAAAGTGCGGTTGCCATGATAAGAGAAACAATATTGCGGTGAAGTGACGTTAAAAATTAAGTTGAATGTGTAATTAGAGCAAAGAAGCAAGAGTCGGTAGCATAATTTAAATTATATTAACCTGAGACCATAAATATTGAAAAGTAAGTACTTGTAATAAAATAATATAAATACCAATATTAAAGATAAACAGAAAGTGTGTGATGTAGATGGGAGAAAAACAGGAACAGAAACTACAACACTATCAGGTAGTGCAGGTGTTGTAGAGTCTGACAGCGGCCGGGATGAAGGACCTGCGGTACCTCTCCTTCTTACACCGTGGGTGTATCAGTCTGCTGCTGAAGGAGCTGCTCAGGGACCCCACAGTGTCGTGTAGGGGGTGGGAGGTGTTGTCCATGATGGATGTCAGCTTGACTAACATCCTCCTCTCCCCTACTTTCTCTATGGGGTCCAGAGGGCAGTCCAGGACAGAGCTCGCTCTCCTGATCAGTCTATTGAGTCTGCTCCTGTCCCGGTCCGAGCTGCCCCCCCTCCAGCAGACCACAGCGTAGAGGATGGCAGAGGCCACCACAGAGTCATAGAAGGTCCTGAGGAGAGTCCTACACACTCCAAAGGACCTGAGTCTCCTCAGCAGATGGAGGCGACTCTGGCCCTTCTTGTAGAGTGCTTGGGTGTTATCAGTCCAGTTCAGTTTATTGTTTAGGTGAACACCCAGGAATTTGTAGCTCTCCACTACATCAATGTCCAATCCCTGGATGCTCACCGGTGAGAAAGGGGATGTTTTCCTTCTGAAGTCGACTATCATCTCCTTTGTCTTGCTGATATCATATCATATGATATATGATATATGATATTGCATATCATACAAGGTAACCTTTCTACTTATTCTTACAAAACCAGACGTCTTATGGTGTTTGTGTAGCATTGTGACTGGGTAGGATTTAGCAGAGCAGTGTTATCTAACAATGTTACCATGATGAGTGAGTGACTTTTATCAAATATGTGAGCCATTCACAACACATTAGTGAACTATTTAAAGTAGGAATAGAACTATTCATCTGGATTATCGCTGATTGGTCTGATCTCAATCAATTGCATTTCCTTTTTGTGGGGGAGGCTGGTGAAAATAATTTGGACAATGGGTAGGAATGTGTTTGTATACAACAGGTATGACTGAATGCTAGACTGTGTGTTGAAGATGCCTTTTGCAGGCATGTACACGCCCTATGAACTTTGTCATTCAACAATACAAGTCTTTAGAAAAGGCAAATGTGAATGGGGGACAAGTTGTCTGCAGAAACTGGTTTTGTTCAGTGAAGGAGTGAGACACGAGCAATGGTCTAGAGACATCAGGCCTAATTGCCGGCCGTCTAAATGTAAATCATTTCAGATTTAAGCTGGTCTAACTGTAAGGCACTTGTAACAACACTGGTTAGAGTACAGCTTTGGCACAGCTTAGAGGTTTAGCAACTGCTTTTGCTGTGAGTTAACTGGAGTATTTTGCTTGTTGTGTGTAAAAGGTAATACAGTTATGTTACAAAATTTATGTTTTTTGTTTCGGGTTGTATCTTGCAGCCACAATGGAAGACAGCCAAGGGGAAACTAATGTCCAGACGTCAGTTCCCAAAGGCCAAAAGGGGAGGTTACACCGTCACACAAGTGAAGACAGAGCCAACAATTTGTAAGTTTAAATATTTTTTTTATTACAAACAAAAAATAAAAATGTGCATCATAGGCACTAAACATAACTTTTCACACACTTTCAAACAACAAATCTGAATGTGCAATGGTATAGGTGCTAAAAATTACTTTTCACACACAACAGGCTATGTCTTAGACCTGATGAGACTGGTGTTCGAGGATATCATCCATCCCCCTTCCTTATCTGGAAGCAGTCCGGCAGATTCATGGGCCCCAGGACCTGTGTGCTCAGCTCGACAGACACCCAACCCGACATACTGCCCTGAAGCCTCCATAAACTCCCTCCGCATGACACAAGAGGGGTTCACGACACGGACACTTCTACCAAGAAAACCCAGCACCAGCTCACCAAGTCCTATAGGCCCTGGGTCTGCATGGCCTGCAAAGAGGACAGGGTGTAGTGGACAACCACATTTTTTATCTTTTAGATTTAAGAGTAATGATGATTGTTTTTAAACTAAATAAAGTTTTTCATTTTGTTGTCTTGATAATACTGTGTTTTTGTAATAATGCTGAACCAATAATCAATGGGTATTGATATAGAACTGCTAACAGTGGTATCAAATTGGCCTCACCTTTCCATCCCTCTGATTCTCAACTGGCCATGGTCAACTCTGTAAATAGTCATTGCATTTTGCAAAGAATATTTATTGAGGCACACCGGATGAAGGCCAGGATGGTGAGTCATAGTTCCAAGATAACATTTGACCTACTGACACAGGCGAGAGTAGTAATAATGCTTTAGACGTAGCATACAAACAGAAATAGTAGTCTCCTGTCCAGTTAAATGGACGTCCTGTTGTAAGATAACATATCACTACTACGTGTTAAATAACTTACGTAACTCATAATCACAATCAGAGACTGTCGTTGTGTGCAGCTCTACGAACTAGACATCTTGACTGAAACTGCGAGGGTACAAGTAGTAAAATATTTGTCCGTGTGCACATTAACTTATGTTTCTTACGATACTAAAAACAAGGCTAATACAAAGTTATTCTTAGGCTACAACACTGACATGTGAGTATTAAACTAGTGTAACAACGGATGGCAAATGTTGGGCTATGTGTTGAAAATGCAAGTAAATGCTAAATTACCAAACTTACCTGTCTGAAGAGTCATTTCCAATCTACTGGCAAGTGGCTCCTCTACATCAGATCCTTCCTCTGATTCAGGCTCAAACAGATACCGTTCAACAGCTAAAGTCTCCATCTTCTTCTTCTGTTGCTCTGTCAGCCGCAGCAAAGCTCGTTGCACAACAACCAATCAGCGCGCATCTAATTTAAATATTCATGAGCAGACCATATAAGGCAGAACACCTCTCGTTTCAAGCCAGGTCAATTTAGCAGGGTGGTGTGAGGGCCAAAAGAACAGCAAAAGCAACATTTTCAGCCCAACAAATGTTACATACCCTATCAGAAGACCTCAAGGAACAGCGGGATATACTCTATACAACCATTCTATCACCCCTTTAAGGTTTGCAGCCAAAAAATAGCAGGATACAAAAAGATCATAGACAGATACTGGCTGGACTTTCACCGTGACAAGACTAACTATCCATCTCTGAACAGAGAGCAACCACAGCATAGTTCCTTTTTTTGCAGGAAAGAGACAGTGAGAGAGATAAGCACAGGGATGCATCTTTCCATCTACCATTGACCGTTGAGAAAGAACAGCCCCGACCCCCACATTTGAAGCATCCACCTTCACAACGAATTGTCTGCTCGGATCAGGTTGGACAAGGATAGATACTTTAAAGAAGCGTCTCTTGAGGTTGACAAATGCTCTCTCCCCTTCTGGTGACCACAAAAAAGGCTCTAGAGGTGGAAGTAAGGTCAGTTAGTGTTGCAGCAATTTGACTGTAGACAGTAAAGTCTTTATGTAGGCCTCCTTGGCCTCATGTTCCAGTTTTGCTAGGCTATAGAGGTGACTGGGGAAAGAGACATCAAACAAAAGTTCAATGGCAAATCCTTAGGACGGTAAGGTGATCAATTAGATAATAATTTATTCATCCCACAATGGGGAAATTCACTTGTTACAGCAGCAGTTTTTCACAATAAAAACAAACAGGCAAACACAGACAATGTGCAAACAGTACTACAGTGGTGTGAAAAAGTGTTTGCCCCCTTCTTCATTTCCTGTTCCTTTGCATGTTTGTCACACTTAAGTGTTTCGGAACATCAAACCAATTTAAACAATAGTCAAGGGCAACACAAGTAAACACAAAATGCAATTTGTAAATTAAGGTGTTTATTATTAAAGGTGAAAAAAAATCCTAACCATCATGGCCCTGTGTGAAAAAGTGATTGCCCCCCTTGTTAAAACATACTTTAACTGTGGTTGTCCACATCTGAGTTCAATTTCTCTAGCCACACCCAGGCCTGATTATTGCCACACCTGTTCACAATCAAGGCATCACTTAAATAGGAGCTGCTTGACACAGTAAGGTCCACCAGAAGATCCTTAAAAGCTACACATCATGCCGAGACCCAAAGAAATTCAGGAACAATTGAGAAAGAAAGTAATTGAGATCTATCAGTCTGGAAAGGGTTATAAAGCCATTTCCAAAGCTTTGGGAATCCAGCGAACCACAGTGAGAGCCATTATCCACAAATGGCGAAGACATGGAACAGTGGTGAACCTTCCAGGAGTGGCCGGCCGCCCAAAATTACCCCAAGAGCGCAGCAACGACTCATCCAAGAGGTCACAAAGACCCCACAACAACGTCCAAAGAACTTCAGGCCTCACTTGCCTCAGTTAAGGTCAGCGTTCATGCCTCCACCATCAGGAAAAGACTGGGCAAAAATGGCCTGCATGGCAGAGTTCCAAGGAGAAACCACTGCTGAGCAAAAAGAACATCAAAGCTCGTCTCAATTTCTCCACAACACATCTTGATGATCCCCAAGACTTTTGGGACAACATTCTGTGGACCGATGAGACAAAAGTGGAACTCTTTGGAAGGTGTGTGTCCAAGTATATCTGGCGTAGGAGGAACACTGCATTTCATAAAAATAACATTATACCAACAGTAAATATGGTGGTGGTAGTGTGATGGTCTGGGCTGTTTTGCTGCTTCAGGACCTGGAAGACTTGCCGTGATAAAAGGAACTATGAATTCTGCTGTCTACCAAGAGATCCTGAAGGAGAATGTCCGACCATCTGTTCGTGTACTCAAGCTGAAACAAACTTGGGTTCTGCAGCAGGACAATGATCCTAAACACACCAGCAAGTCCACCACCGAATGGCTGAAGAAAAACAAAATGAAGACTTTGGAGTGGCCTAGCCAAAGTCCTGACCTGAATTCTATTGAGATGTTGTGGTATGACCTTAAAAAGGTCGTTCATGCTCGAAAACCCTCTAATGTAACTGAATTAGGACAATTCTGCAAAGATGAGTGGGCCAAATTCCTCCAGGACGCTGTAAAAGCCTCATTGCACGTTATCGCAAACGCTTGGTTGCAGTTGTTGCTGCAAAGGGTGGCCCAACCAGTTATTAGGTTTAGGGGGCAATCACTTTTTCACACAGGGCCATGATGGTTTGGATTTTTTTCACCTTTAATAATAAACACCTTCATTTACAAATTGCATTTTGTGTTTACTTGTGTTGCCCTTGACTATTGTTTAAATTGGTTTGATGTTCCGAAACACTTTAGTGTGACAAACATGCAAAGGAACAGGAAATGAGGAAGGGGGCAAACACTTTTCACACCACTGTACATGAATGTAAAGTGGTATTATATAAAGAGCATTGTAAAGGGAGGTGGCCATAGTATGAAAAATATTGCAATGCAAGTAAGTTACATGCAATCAAACTGAATAATATGTAATTAAATAACATAGCAAAAGTAAATAACCATAATTTAAATGATATTGAAGTGTGCCACAATATAAATAATGTTGAAAAAGTAAGTACTCATAATGAAAAAATACAGATAATAAAAATAAAGATAGTAGGGAGAGTGCTAAATACTGCCTGGAGATCAAGGTATTCAGAGGGATTGTGAAAGGTCGGAACCAGAGCTACTTACCGGTTAAGATGAACTGGACAGGGGACGAGCTGAAAAGAGACAAACTGGAATGGTAGTTAGTGCTCCAACAGACAGTAGTTGACCAATCACTATTGGGATTGTGTTTGATTAACTAGGGATGACCCAAAATTAGCGGAACAAGTGTTAAGTGTTGCTTAAGAAAAACTGATTTCCTCAATGTGATTACCGGAGAGTTGAAGGCTGGGACAGGTTTGAGACGTTACACAAGCTAGTGTTGGAGCTAAATCCTGCTCCATTCTAAGGGTTCAGTCAATTAGTAGTCAAAGTCTCAGATGTTGATGTGTGAATCCTTTTATTACCTGAGACAAATACAGAGTCAAGCTCTCCCCCAACTTTGTCTGGCTATTTGGCTCTTGGACCCCTAGTTATCCACAATGGGATCTCTAGACCACAGTGATGTGTCTGTGTGCTTATTCGTTATCTTTCAGTTGGAGTGTGACTGAGAGTTTATGACCCTCAGTTTAGGACTTGCAGAGCAAAAGAGCAGTGGACGTAAAAGTGGGACTGAAACCAGATTCAGGAAGCATTCCTAACAATCAATTTTACTTCCGACACATTTAGGAAAGGCTGGTTTATCATGGAATGTACCAGAACATCTTATGTTATAGAACAGAGTAATGCAAAACAACTTAATGCAACAAACAACAAACAACAAACTATATGCTTATAACAACAAACTTAATGCATGACCAACACGTCATTTATCTTGAAACAATGCTTTTGCCTTTTAGCTTAAATGTATAATGCAAATCCACACAATGTTTAAGCACATATAACATTTTAAATACCAACAATAGTAGTCCAATGCATTAGATACTATAGGTTTGGGGAGCTCAACTGCAGGGATACTGACCTGCTTAACCACCTCAAGATCTAAAAACTCTCACCAGGAAGAGGGATAATAAGTCACTAAGGGCTAAAAGTTCATGAGACTGACCTTGGGTGGAAATTGTGGTATGTAGCTTGGTGCGAGGGCGAGGAGACAGGAGAATAGAAGTTGGACTTGCTAGAATACTCCTCCCATGTAGCGAGTCCTCCTGTTTAATGGATGGCTAGGGGAAGCTGCGAGGAGGTGACTAGAACATCAACAATACAGGCAACACTGATTGGAGATCCGACGTTGGGCTTCATCTGGGTTCAACGGGTGACGACCCAATTGCATGGGTTCGACCTTTGGCCCCCTCTCTCTGCTACTCATAGTTACCACCGCCTCCATTGGCAGGCTAGGCTGATGCTGTCATTTCTCCAGTTGATTGTCTATACAAATAGCTAAAGCTATCAGTTGATCCAGTGAGGCAGGCTCAGGGTAAAAAACCAAGTCATCTTTGAGTAATACATTTAGTCCTTTACTGAAGACAGCCTGTAGAGACTGACCTGTTCCAGCCACTCTCCACTGCCAGTGTGCCAAACTCGATGGAATACTCAAGTAGGCTTTTCCGTTAATGGAATGATCTAAAACATTCTTGAGTTTGTTGCAAAAAGAAGCATAGGTGACGAGGCTAGCTTCTCCCAAACGGCTGAAGTCCATTTCAAAGCTTCTCACTGTAGCAACCTGATGACATGAACAATTTTGGCTTGATCAGAAGAGTAGGAACAAGGCTGTATTTTAAAAAAACAGACTGCACTGTCCAAAATTGCAATCATACCTTTGGGGGTAGGATCCATTGGTTTCTGTTCTGAAGTAGCAACAACTGGCTGACAACTGGTTTGGCTGCGGGCTTAGGAGGGGAGGCAGCAAGGGTGTTGTTGAGCTGAAACTGGTGGAGAGCACCTTGAGCTCCTCCAAAACTTCCTGGAGAATATTTCCCTCCTGGCCCAGAACCAAGCCCTGATTAGATAACTCATCCCAACTGAACGTAAGTCTGATGGGTTCATACTGGCCGAATAGTACTGTCAGGATTTGTGGCTAGAACCCAAAAGCAGACAGAACACAGCTTGACAGTGTTGTAAAATTATGCTGTTTCTCCTTAAAAGAACTTAAGAAACTTGTGTAAACCGGTTGAAATGAGAGAAACAAGGTTAAAACATCAAAAAAAGCTCAAGAGAGGCTGAAAAGGATGTTTCCTGCATGGAGATGTGTGTTTTACATTCTACTGTTAAGAAACTAGTGTAAACCTGTTGAAAAAGAGAAACAAGGTTAAAACGTCACAAAAAGCTCAGAAGAGGCCGAAACGCACGTTTCCTAGATAGAGATGTGTGTTTTACAGCTACTGTTAAGAAACGTCTCGGGTTACGTATGTAATCCTTGTTCCCCGAGATAGGTTACGACACTATGGGAACGCCTTTAGGCATGACAGGGCTGAATGCGAATGAAAACTACTCCAATCCTATTGGTCCTAGTCAGAACGGTAGCATGTGACGGCATAACCGTAGGGGCATATATAGGCACGCCGGCACATAGCTCATTAGCTCTTTCTATGAAGCAAGGCACTCCAGGCGGGGCGAGGGGCGGTGAACCGACGCAGTGTCTCGTTCCCCTATCTCCGGGAACAAGGGTTACATACGTAACCCAAGACGTTCCCCTTCGAGGGGAACTCGAACTGCGTCGGTTACGACACTATGGGAACGAGATACCCACTAACCCGCGCCAAACCCCCGCCTGCCCTATCGTGCAAGCAACCTGTGGGCACGACTAGTAGGAGAGCACCCGGGTGCCGGGTGCGGAGAGAAGGTCCAGACTATAGAACCCGAAAAAGGTGTGAGGAGTGGCACAGCCAGCTGCATCACAAACCCCCGGAGAGACGCTCCAGAGAGGAGAGCCATAGAGGCCTCCATGCCTCTTGTGGAGTGAGCCCGTACAGCCATAGGTGAAGGCAAACCGCGCACCTGATAGGCCAGGGAGATTGTCTGAACGATCCAGTAGCCGATAGTATGTTTGGAAGCGGGGAGCCCAGCCTTGTGGGACCCGAAACACACCAGCAACTGGTCTGTCTTCCTCCACCGGGAGGACCTCAGAGGGAAGACACTCAGCGCTCTGACAGGGCAGAGCAAATGGAGCCTCCCGTCCTCCGCCGTCACATGAGGTGGAGGATGAAACGCCTGCAGTACCACAGGCCCCATGATAGTGGACAGCACCATGGGAATGTAGCCCCTGTTATTCGGAATGGGGTGCAGGATGGCCCTCACAATACCCGGGGCAAATTCCAGGCAACGGGGAGCAACCGAAAGAGCCTGGAGGTCCCCCACCCTCCTCAGAGAGGTGATAGCAAGGAGGAAGGCCAACACCAGGGTCAGGTACTTGGCCTCAGCCGACTCAACGGGCTCGAAGGGGGCCTCAGCCACAGCGTTGAGAACCACCGCCAGATCCCAGGCGGGAATCCTAGGGTGAGCCGCAGGTCTCATTCTCCGGGACCCACGGAGAAAACGTACGACCAGGGGAAGCCTCCCTAGAGACCCATCCCTCGAAGGGCATGGAAAGCTGAACGGCTGCCACGTAACCTTGAGGGTGGATGGGGAAAGGCCCGCAGAGAAGCGGTCCTGCAGAAACTCCAGCACCTGAACCACCGGGCATGAAACTGGGCCCAGCATGCGTCCACTGCACCAGGCAGAGAAGACGATCCACTTCAGGCCGTACATCCTCCGTGTAGACGGGGCCCAGGAGCCAAGGAGAGTCACGACCGCTCCCGCCGTCAGGCCCGCCTCAAGGCACTGGGCCCGTTCATGGGCCAGACCCACAGCTGCCACAGGGCAGGGCAAGGGTGAAGGACCCGGCCCCTGCCTGGGACAGCAGGCCCCTCCTCAGAAGGACCTGCTGTCCCAGGCAGAGGGCCACGGCGGGCCGTCCAGGAGCACCATCAGGTCCGAGAACCACACACGGGTCGGCCAGAACGGCGCTACAAGAAGCAGTCGGATGTCTTCCTGACGGACTCTCTCCAGGAACCCCGGGAGCAGAGCGACTGGGGGGAAAACGGAAAGACGCAGCCCCGGCTACTCCCGCACCATGGCGTCCAGCCCTAGCGGGGCCGGGGTCATCAGGGAGAACCACAGAGGACAGTGTGTAGTCACCCGAGACACAAACAAGTCCCGACTACAGGACCGAACCTTCCGCACAAGGACTTCACCACCCCGGGGCGGAGCCGCCGTTCCCCGGGCCTCAGCCCCTGTCTCGACAGCAGGTCTGCACCCTGATTCTGAAGCCCAGGGAGAACATCGCCCTGAGAGAGAGCAGGCTCCGCTGGGACCACAGGAGGATCTGATGCGCAGCAGAGAGGGCGCAAGCGCAGACCCCCCTGGTGATTCAGATAGGCCATGTGGTGACCCAGGAGTGCAGGCAGGAAGCTCCTCAGAGCCCGGAACACGGCCAGCAACTCGAGGCAAGTGATGTGCCATGACGGGTGATGCTCATACACCCCACGCAGAGCGGTCGTCGATGACCGCGCCCCACCCGGTGAGGGAAGCGTCCGTCGAAACGATTACACGGCGACAGGGCGCCCCCAGCGCGGGGCCTCGGGACAAGAACCAAGGCGTCTTCCACACCGATAGGGTACGAAGACATTTGTGCGTAACCCGTATCAGGCGGAATGGGCTTCCCCTCGGGGAGAACCCCCTGGATTTCAGCCACCACTACAGGGCCCCCATGTGCAGAAGACCAGAAGGTATCACGCTGGAAGCAGCCACCATGAGGCCCAACACCCTTTGGAAGCGTTTCACTGTGATGGCGCGGCCCAGCCTCACACACCTCACCATGGCCAGAGTGGACTCAACACGAGCCGGAGACAGACATGCCAGCATCGTTAACGAGTCCCACACCACCCCTAAGAACACAGTCCGATGGGCGGGTGCAAGCACACTCCTCCGTCGAGCCTCAGCCCCAAACAAAAAAGACGAGCAAGGGTGGCATCTCGACGCCGAACCGCCAACTCCCGAGACCGAGCCAGGAGAAGCCAGTCGTCAATTTAATGGAGGACCCGGATGCCCTGGAGCCACAGAGGGGCCAGCGCCGCATCCATACACTTGGCAAAAGTGCGAGGGGAGAGTGCCAGGCCGAAGGGAAGAACCTGATATTGGTACGCCAAAGGCGAACCTCAGGAACGTCTTGTGGGAAGGACGAATGGAGATGCGGAAGCATGCGTCCGTCAGACTCACGGTGACAAACCAGTCCATGGACCGGACGTGACACACGATGGCGGGGACGGAGAGGATCACGAACCTGTATCTCCTCAGAGACCGGTTCAGAACAGGCAGATCCCCAGAAGCGGGCCGCCAGGCAGAACCCGCTGATGATCCACAGTCCAGGAGCCAAACCTCCGGCCTACTGCCACCCCTCGGGGCTGGCAGAGCGGCAAAGGCCCGGCGGTGGCCAGTGCGTCCCGAGCGCCATGGCGGCGGGACAACAACGCTAGCGGGCCACCAGGAAGAGCCAACCGATAATCCGCAGGGCGGGAGCCAAACCTCCGGCCTACTGTCACCCCTCGGGGCCGGCAGAGCGGAGAAGGCGCGGCGGCGGCGGCCAGTGTGTCCAAGCGCCACGGCGGCAGGACAACAACACTAGGGGGCCGCCAGGAAGAACCCGCCGATGATCCGCAGTCCGGGAGCCAAACCTCCGGCGTACTGCCACCCCTCGGGGCTGGCAGAGCGGCGAAGGCCCGGCGGTGGCCAGCGCGTCCCAAACGCCACGGCGGCGGGACAACAACGCCAGCGGGCCGCCAGAAAGAGCCCACCGACAATCCGCAGCGCGGGAGCCAAACCTCCAGCCTACCGTCACCCCTCGGGGCCGGCAGAGCGGAGAAGGCGCGTCGGCGGCGGCCAGTGTGTCCCGAGCGCCACGGCGGCGGGACAACAACCCTAGGGGGCCGCCAGGAAGAACCCGCCGATGATCCGCAGTCCGGGAGCCAAACCCCCAGCCTACTGCCACCCCTCGGGGGTAGCAGAGCGGAGAACGCCCGGCGGCGGCCAGCGCGTCCCGAGCACCACGGCGGCGGGACAACAACCCTAGCGGGCCGCCAGGAAGAGCCCGCCAATGATCCGCCAAATGTCGCTAGCGGCCGCCAAGGAGGGAACCTCAGTCGGTCTCCATGGGTCAAACACACAGTCAGGACCACTTTGCCCTGCCCCTCCGTCACAGGATGACGGCCCACAGGTCCAACCTGCCGAGAAGGGGAGGGGAGCGCGGGAGCGGTGCCCCGCGGCCCAAGCCACTCGATGGGGACCAGGAGAAGCCACACACCGTGTCTGGCACAACCGGTGGGAGCCGGATGAGAGCCGAGATGTTCCAGCTGCCTCAGCTGAGCGGGACCCAGTCATCTTCAGTAGCAGGTCCGCCTGGTAGGCCTGCAAAATCGCCACAGAGGGCAGGCTCCCAGAGCGACCTCAACCCGAGGCAACGTCCCGTAGCCGCAGTCCCTGATCCCCGCCACATTGCCATACTCCAGCAGCTGGGGAGTAGAAAGCCAGGCGGAGAAGAGAAACACAACCCAAAACTGACACAACTCATGTCAGCTAATGTTAAGAAACTAATGTAAACCTGTTGAAATGACAGCAACAAGATTAAAACATTACCAAAACCTCAGAAGAGGCTAAATTGCACGTTCCTGCATGGAGATATGTGTTTAAAAGCTACTGTTAAGAAAATAGTGAACCTGTTGAAATGACAGCAACAAGGTTAATACATCACAAAAAGCTCAGAAGAGGCCGAATTGCATGTTTCCTGGAGATGAGATTTGTGTTTAACAGCTACTGTTAAGAAACTAGTGTAAACCTGTTGAAATGACAGCAACAAGGTTAAAACATCACAAAAAGCTCAGAAGAGGCCAAAACGCACATTTCCTACATAGAGATGTGTGTTTAACAGCTACTGTTAATAATCTAGTGTGAACCTGGTGAAATGAGAAAAACAAGGGTTAAAACATAACAAAAAGCTCAGAAGAGGCCAAAATGCATATTTCCTACATGGAGATGTGTGTTTAACAGCTAGTGTTAAGAAACTAGTGTAAACCTGTTGAAATGACAGCAACAAGGTTAAAACATAACAAAAAGCTCAGAAGAGGCCAAAAATGCACGTTTTCTGCATGGAGATATGTATTTAACAGCTACTGTTAAGAAACTAGTGTAAACCTGATACATGAGAGAAACAAGGTTAAAACATCACAAAAGCTCAGAAGAGGCCAAAATGCACGTTTCCTACATGGAGATGTGTGTTTAACAGCTACTGTTAAGTGTAACCTTTTGAAATGAGAAAAATAAGGTTAAAACATCTAAAAAAGCTCAGAAGAGGCCAACATGCACGTTTTCTGCATGGAGATGTATGTTTAACAGCTAATGTTAAGAAACTAGTGTAAATCTGTTGAAATCAGAGAAACAAGGTTAACACATCACAAAAAGCTCAGAGGAGGCTAAACCGCACATTTCTTGCATGGAGATGTGTTTAACAGCTACTGTTAGAAACTAGTGTAAACCTGTTGAAATGACAGCAACAAGGTTAAAACATCACAAAAAGATCAGAAGATGCCTAAATGCATGTTTTCTGCATGGAGATTTGTGTTTAACAGCTAGTGTTAAGAAACTGGAGTAAACCTTTTGAAATGACAGCAACAAGGTTAAAACATCACAAAATGCTCAGAAGAGGCTGAAACGCACGTTTCCTGCATGGTGATATGTGTTTAACAGCTACTGTTAAGAAAATAGTGTAAACCTTTTGAAATGACAGCAACAAGGTTAAAACATCACAAAATGCTCAGAAGATGCTGAAACGCACGTTTCCTGCATGGTGATATGTGTTTAACAGCTACTGTTAAGAAGCTGGTGTAAATCTGTTGAAATGAGAGAAACAAGGTTAAAACATCACAAAAAGCTCAGAAGAGGCTGAAACGCACGTTTCCTGCATGAAGATGTGTGTTTAACAGCTACTGTTGAGAAACTAGTGTAAACTTGTTGAAATGAGAGAAACAAGGTTAAAACATCACAAAAAGCTCAGAAGAGGCTGAAAAGCACGTTTCCAGCATGGAGATGTGTGTTTAACAGCTACTCTTAAAAAACTAGTGTAAATCATTTGAAATGACATTAACAAGATTAAAACATCACAAAAAGCTCAGAAGAGGCCGAAACGCACGTTTCCTACATGGAGATGTGTGTTTAACAGATAATGTTAAGAAACTAGTGTAAACCTGTTGAAATTAGAGAAACAAGGTTAAAACATCACAAAAAGATCAGAAGAGGCCGAAACGCACGTTTCCTCTATAGAGATGTGTGTTTAAACCTGTTTGTGTTCAATGAACCACTGGTGGTTCGAAATTGGAACGCACCATAAAAGGACGTTATTACTTGCATTAAACCGTCATAAACACGCTCAAGTCATACATCGTTAGAAAGCTTAAAGTCTCATGATTCCATAGAGCCCACACACAAGCAATAAGGTGACTCACAACGGTTATAATCATGTTCTGAAGTAAAGCAAGACAGACAGATTCGAGTCTAAGACGAGCGTGCATCCCTACCTGTCTCCTCGTGTCTTTAATCACAGTGGTGAAAGATCTCCGTAAACGTTGTTTTCCTCCTACGTAAACACGTCAAGCTATTAGAATATCCAAGCCTTGTAATCCATAATTATCTGGTCCCCTCACAATCTGGTAGTTTCTGGCCAAGTTTCGACGTAGAGAAATCTAGATAGTGCATAATTTCTCGGTTTTTATCGTTTGTAACTTGTTCCCTGTGCACGCTAGAAATCATGTCGACACACCATTGTAATCTGTGGTGCAGCAGCAGATTCCAATGAACCTGGTTGCCAGCCAATAGCATCATTCTATCAAGAGATACACTCAAACTAAGCCAATAATATCACACAGCCCCCATTGGGCCCACGTGGGAAAGAATGACAGTAGATCCCACCAATAGAAGAAGAACAGGTCATAAAACTGGCATCCCTGTGTAGCCAGTAAAAAGACGAGTTGAATGGTACCAGACATGGCCAAAAAAAAACTATCCTGAGTTGACTCCAACTGTCTGAAAGCAAAAAATATGGCCTTCTTATAGCATTTCAACATTTCATCAAATTATGATTACTTATTCCTATAAATCTATGTATCTACTTCTTTTAGGCATGTGTGGTGAGTGATGTGGATGTGTTTTTGTATTTCAGAAGTATGTATTTAGCACTTTTTGGGCTTTTTAGAAATAAGAAAAATAAGACAAATGCACAGACATATCTGTAGAAATACATTCATATAAAATCGATTTTATAGCAATTTTCTTCTGGATTTTTTCTGTTCTAAGTTGAGACATGTTGCTAGGGTACTATTATAGTATATAGCAGTTGTAATATGCTTACAGTAGTGATTTTTTATTAATTTTTCAGATGATTTACTTGGACGGAAATGGAAATTCTGTGTTCTAACCTCTGTAGCTCTGTGTCAGTAAGGCCTAGTGTCACAATGCCACTAGAAACAACAAATTGAGAGTGTTAACATCACAATGAACTCAGGGTCATCACAGAGGGCCAAAGCAGATGGAAACTGCAGCATGTTTTAGGGGGTAAAAATTTAGGCGAGAAAATCATATATTTTCCAGTGTATTTCAGCTACTCTTAAGAAACTAGTGTAAACCATCTGAAATGACAGCAACAAGGTTAAAACATTACAAAAAGCTCAGAAGAGGCCAAAACGCACGTTGCCTACATGGGAATGTGTGTTTAACAGCTACTATTAAGAAACTAGTGTAAACCTGATAGATGAAAGAAACAAGGTTAAAACATCACAAAATGCTCAGAAGAGGCTGAAACGCACGTTTCCTGCACGTAGATGTGTGTTTAACAGCTACTGTTAAGAAAATAGTGTAAACCTGTTGAAATGAGAGAAACAAGGTTAAAACATCACAAAATGCTTAGAAGAGGCTGAAACGCACGTTTCCTGCATGGAGATATGTGCTTAACAGCTACTGTTAAGAAACTAGTATAAACCTGTTGAAATGAGAGAAACAAGGTTAAAACATCACAAAAAGCTCAGAAGAGGCCAAAATGCTAGTGTTAAGAAACTAGTGTAAACTTGTTGAAATGAGAGAAACAAGGTTAAAATATCACAAAAAGCTCAGAAGAGGCTGAAAAGCACGTTTCCAGCATGGAGATGTGTGTTTAACAGCTACTCTTATAAAACTAGTGTAAACCATTTGAAATGACAGCAACAAGGTTAAAACATCACAAAAAGCTCAGAAGAGGCCGGAATTTATGTTTCCTGCATGGATATGTGTGTTTAACAGCTACTGTTAAGAAACTAATGTAAACCTGTTGAAATGACAGCAACAAGGTTAAAACATCACAGAAAGCTCAGAAGAGGCCAAAATGCATGTTTCCTGCATGGAGATGTGTGTTTCACAGCTAT
Source organism: Etheostoma spectabile (assembly GCF_008692095.1). NCBI lineage: Eukaryota > Metazoa > Chordata > Actinopteri > Perciformes > Percidae > Etheostoma > Etheostoma spectabile. Next base: position 75,155 of record NW_022604639.1, on the reverse strand, counting down.
GTAAATGTAAATGTGCTGTATTTATATAGCGCTTTTCCAGTCTTAACAACTGCTCAAAGCGCTTTTACATCTACAGGAAACATTCACCATCACACACATTCATACACTGTGGCCGGGGCTGCCGTACAAGGTGCCACCTGCTCATCAGATAAACATTCACACACATTCACACTCCGATGCGCAGCAACGGGGGCAACTCGGGGTTCAGTGTCTTGCCCAAGGACACTTCGACAATGACTGCAGGGGCAGTGATCGAACCACCAACCTTCCGATTGGCAGGCAACCGCTCTACCACTGAGCCACAGCCGCCCCTACTGTTAAGAAAATATTTAAACCTGTCGAAATGAGAGAAACAAGGTTAAAACATCACAAAAAGCTCAGATGAGGCCGAAACGAACGTTTCCTGCATGGAGATGTGTGTTAACAGCTACTCTTAAAAACTAGTGTAAACCATTTGAAATGACAGCAACAAGGTTACAACATCACAAAAAGCTCAGAAGAGGCCAAAACGCACGTTTCCTACATGAAGATGTGTGTTTAACAGCTAATGTTAAGAAACTAGTGTAAACCTGTTGAAATCAGAGAAACAAGGTTAAACATCACAAAAAGCTCAGAAGAGGCCGAAACGCACGTTTCCTACAGGAGGATTTGTGTTTAACACCTACTGTTAAGAAACTAGTGTAAACCTGATAGATGAGAGAAACAAGGTTAAAACATCACAAAAAGCTCAGAAGAGGCCGAAATGCATGTTTCCTGCATGGAGATGTGTGTTTCACAGCTAATGTTAAGAAAATAGTGTAAACCTGTTGAAACGACAGCAACAAGGTTAAAACATCATAAAAAGCTCAGAAGAGGCCAAATCGCACGTTTCCTGCATGGAGATGTGTGTTTAACAGCTACTGTTAAGAAAATAGTGTAAACCTGTTGAAATGACAGAAACAAGGTTAAAACATCACAAAAAGATCATAAGAGGCCGAAACGCACGTTTCCTGCATAGAGATGTGTGTTTAACAGCTACTCTTAAGAAACTAGTGTAAACTATTTGAAATGACAGCAACAAGGTTAAAACATTACAAAAAGCTCAGAAGAGGCCGAAACGCACGTTTCCTACATGGGAATGTGTGTTTAACAGCTACTATTAAGAAACTAGTGTAAACCTGATAGATGAGAGAAACAAGGTTTAAACATCACAAAAGCTCAGAAGAGGCCGAAATGCATGTTTCCTGCATGGAGATGTGTGTTTCACAGCTAATGTTAAGAAAATAGTGTAAACCTGTTGAAACGACAGCAACAAGGTTAAAACATCATAAAAAGCTCAGAAGAGGCCAAATCGCACGTTTCCTGCATGGAGATGTGTGTTTAACAGCTACTGTTAAGAAAATAGTGTAAACCTGTTGAAATGAGAGAAACAAGGTTAAAACATCACAAAAAGATCAGAAGAGGCCGAAACGCACGTTTCCTGCATAGAGATGTGTGTTTAACAGCTACTCTTAAGAAACTAGTGTAAACTATTTGAAATGACAGCAACAAGGTTAAAACATTACAAAAAGCTCAGAAGAGGCCGAAACGCACGTTTCCTACATGGGAATGTGTGTTTAACAGCTACTATTAAGAAACTAGTGTAAACCTGATAGATGAGAGAAACAAGGTTTAAACATCACAAAAAGCTCAGAAGAGGCCTAGATGCTTGTTTTCTTTATGGAGATGTGTGTTTAACAGCTAGTGTTAAGAAACTAGTGTAAACCTGTTGAAATGACAGCTACAAGGTTAAAACATCACAAAAAGATCAGAAGAGGCCTAAATGCACGTTTTGCATGGAGATGTGTGCTTAACAGCTAATGTTAAGAAACTAGTGTAAATAAAGAAGATAATAAAACAGACGGTTAGCTCCATGGTATAACACTGAAATTCGCAAATTAAAGCAAATATCGCGGAAACTTGAGAAGATCTGGTGCTCCACCAAACTGGAAAATTCTCGTTTAATCTGGCAAGATAGTCTTAAAACGTATAGGAAGGCCGTCCGTAATGCCAGAGCAGCGTACTACTCGTCGTTAATACAGGAAAATAGGAACAATCCCAGGTTTCTTTTCAGCACTGTAGCCAGGCTAACAGAAGGTCACAGCTCTACTGAGCCAAGTATTCCCATAGCTCTTAGTAGTAACGACTTTATGAGGTTCTTCAATGATAAAATTATAACTATTAGAAGCAAAATTCACCAAGACCCGCCTTTAACTGGCACTGACTTATCTCTAAACTCAGGAACGTTAGAAACAGCTGTAAAACCAGATACATGTTTAGACTGCTTTGCTTCACTTGATCTTTATCAATTTAATTCAATTATTTCTTCATCTAAGCCATCAACCTGCCTCTTGGATCCCATCCCGACTAGGCTACTTAAAGAAGTTTTACCATTAGTCAACACTTCGCTACTGGATATAACCAATTGGTCTTTATTAACAGGCTATGGACCACAGCACTTTAAAGTTGCTGTAATTAAACCTCTTCTGAAAAAGCCAAACCTTGATCCAGATTTTTAGCCAATTATAGACCTATATCTAACCTTCCATTCTCTCTAAGATTCTTGAGAAAGCAGTCGCCAAACAGCTGTGCAACTTTCTGCATAGCAACAGCTTATTTGAGGATTTTCAGTCAGGATTTAGAGTTCATCATAGCACAGAGACAGCACTTGTGAAAATTACTAATGACCTCCTAATTGCATCAGACAAAGGACTTATCTCTGTACTTGTGTATTAGATCTTAGCGCTGCATTTGATACCATTGACCATTATATCTTATTACAGAGATTGGAACATTTAATTGGCATTAAAGGGACTGCTCTAAGCTGGTTTAAGTCTTATTATCAGATCGATCTCAGTTTGTTCATTGTTAACGATGAATCCTCTGTGCACGCCAAGGTTAGTCATGGAGTCCACAAGGATCTGTGCTCGGTCCAATCCTGTTCACTTTATATATGATTCCTTTATGCAGTATTATTAGGAAACACTCCATAAACTTTAATTGTTATGCAGTTATGTTATGTACTCAGGTAAAACTGAAGTTATGCTCTCGGACCCAAGCACCTCTGTGACGCACTATCCAAAGATATAGGTTACTCTGGATGGCATCACCCTGGCCTCCAGCACCACAGTGAAGAACTTGGAGTCATCTTTGATCAGGACATGTCCTTTAATTCCACTTAAAGCAAATTTCAAGGATCGCCTTTTTTCACCTACGTAATATTGCAAAAATCAGGAATATCCTGTCTAAAAATGATGCAGAAAAACTAGCCATGCATTGTTACTTCTAGGTTGGATTACTGCAATTCTTTACTATCAGGCTGCTCGAAAAAAATCCATATAAGACTCTACAGCTGATCCAGAATGCTGCGGCACGTGTTCTGACGGGAACCAGGAAAAGAGATCACGTTCTCCTGTTTTGCTTCTCTGCATTGGCTTCCTGTAAAATTTAGAATAGAATTTAAAATCCTTCTTCTCACCTACAAAGCTCTTCATGGTGAGGCTCCATCTTATCTTAAAGAGCTCATAGTACCTTACAACCCTAGGAGAGCACTACGCTCCAGAATGCAGGGTTACTGGGGTTCCTAGAGTCTCTAAAAGTAGAACGGGAGCCAGAGCGTTCAGCTATCAGGCACCTCTCCTGTGGAACCAGGTTCCATTTGGGTCCGGGAGGCAGACACCGTCTCCACATTTAAGAGTAGGCTTAAGACTTTCCTTTTGATAAAGCTTATAGTTAGGGCATGGAATCGAATATTGTTAGGGAGTAGTAGTTAGTCACATAGTTTTCAGATTTATCTATCATATAATATAACTAAGGGAGACTTGGCATACAGCCCGATCCGGTTGGGGGGAGTTCTGGCCCGACCGGGCTGGAGCTCTCTTACCTTGTCTCTCTTGGTTTTGTTGTAATAATAGTTTTAGACAGCTTGGGACTTATTTTGATACACTAGTTAGGGCATAGAATCGAATATTGTTAGGGAGTAGTAGTTAGTCACATAGTTTTCAGATTTATCTATCATATAATCAAGAATATAATAGAACTAAAGGGAGACTTGGCATACAGCCCGATCCGGTTGGGGAGAGTTCTGGCCCGGCCGGGCTGGAGCTCTCTTTACCTCGTCTCTCTTGGTTTTGTTGTAATAGTTTTAGACAGCTGGGGACTTATTTTGATACACTGAACTCCTCTCTCCTCTATCTTTCCATCTTTTCATTTATGTGCATCCATGTCCCAGAAATGCTTGTTACTAACCTAGCTCTGGGGAGTCATTCCCCGGAGTCCTTATGTTCTTTTTTCCCCAGCATGTTCCCTTGGATCAGAGAGGCTCCGAAATCAGGGTAGCAGCTGTCGCCATGGTCCCGCTACACGTTCTGCGATGCCATGTTCAACTGCTGCACTGCGGTGCCCTGCTGCGTCCTGCTACGTCCTGCTACGTCCTGCTACGTCCTGCTGTGCCTTGTAATGCCGTACAGCGTCCTGCTATGCCATGAACTACTACAAAGAACTGCTACAAACTACACATTTTTTCTATTTTTGTTATTGCCACTCTTCATTCTAACCCCAACCGGCCCGTCAGACACCGCCTACCAAGAGCCTGGGTCTGTCCGAGGTTTCTGCCTAAAAGGAAGTTTTTCCTCGCCACTGTCGCACTGTTGCTTGCTCTGGAGGAAACTACTAGAACTGTTGGGTCCTTGTAAATTCTGGAGTGTGGTCTATCTGTAAAGTGTCTTGAGATAACTCTTGTTATGAATTGATACTATAAATAAAATAAATTGATATTGAAAATTATTATAACCATTTTTGTCTGAAGCGCCCAAGGTCACATAGGTCACAGCTAGTGCAGCGGTTTGGGGCATTGTAAGCATGGAGAAAGGAGAGCGGATTTCAATGTATAAAGTGAAGTTTGCTGATGTCGTTCTTCAGTCCATCTCTGTACCTTGTGGGTGTATGTGATTGGCTCCTTGTGTAAGTAAAACTTTGTTAAAGTGCCTCCAGTGATTCTTTGTCGTCTTTTGGTAATAATGTTTCTAACAGATTGGTCCTTCGAGCAAGATCCCAATATCCCTTCCTCTTCCCAGGTTTGGAACTTGAAAACCATGCACGGGGGAATCAAGGACTCTCATTGAAAAGACCTCCAACTGAATTGTTGGACTGAAGCTGGGATTCTGCTGGTGGAGAGGAAGGGTGACGGGATCCTATAGTTGAGAGACGTGATCACTGGACTCTAGGTGAGCTGACAGCTTTGTTTGCTAAGATTTACTTGTATCTTAGCGAGCTGGGGAACAGCTGATGTGTTTAGTAAGGTCATTCCTGAAAAACATTATCAGCGAGTATTAGCTGAGAAATATTTCATTTAATGACTGAGTGATCAATAGGAACATAACAGTTAAGAACCTTGTCCTTGTTCAGTAATAGGTGAATAAGAACAAACAAGGAGGTTGGCTAACAAAACGAGAGGGTTTTGCTGAGAAAAAAAAACCTAGAGATACTATCTTTTGATTCCCGATACCGAGTACTGATCTGATACCAGTGTGTCATAAGCTTAACCGTAATTCCTCTAATAAAGACCCCTAGTCAATTGGCCGGGGGCGTGGTCAACACGGCCAAATAAAGGCTGCCTCAAATTAAGGCCGGGGAAAAAATTGTGTGGATAATCTCCTAAGTGCCTTTCATATAATGTGCATTCAAGTTTATCGTAATGTACATTTCTACAAATTAAATTTAACAGATTTAAAAATGTTTTTGTGCTTTTTTTTCTGGGTTATGGTACTTATGTAAAGTATTATTTTTCTACCGTATTTTAGTCAGTATGTTGTATGTTACTCCGCCAAGTGTGCCACCAGGTGCCACTAGATGGCAGTAGCTACATTGGATTCTCAATTAGTGACAGCAGAGAAGGTCATCATGCACATATCCGACCTGTGAGGGAAGCTGCTTGGTGGCTCAGCATTTAGAGAAAGTTTGCGGTGTGGCTCCGTAGTTTTGTTCTGTACGAGTAGGCCTGCAACAAAATTAAATAGGGACTGTTAGAAGTAAGATAGAATAGCCTAATGTGAGAGTTTTTTGCTGGAGTGTCTGCCAACGGCCTGTATAGGTCCGGTATGGATGAGGGTGAGCAAGAAGATGGGAACTGGCAGAAAAGGAGGATAAATAAAGCAAAGTGGGTTAGAGGAGTGAAAGAGAGTGAGGATAAATAAAATGTTGTGAGGTTTGAACATAGACCGTTAATATGAATGGACAGAGCATGTGTGACGTCACCCATTGGTTTGTGGAGATCAGAAATGAGTCGTCGAGTTTGCGTTTACGGGCGCAGACATCTTGGTTGCGGATGTGACGATTTTAGAGAAGAGGGCGGAGTGAGAAAGGAGCCACAGACCGGTGGGCGGGATATGCAGTCTATGGGCGGGATCTGACTGACGTTAGCTGAGAGCTAGCAACGCTGCTCTACCGTTACTCTAGCTAACCACTTTCACTGGCAATGTGGTTGCAACTGCTGCTGAATAATTCAAGGTAAGATTTAGCTTCCCTGGGTTTTAAGTATATCTTTATCCCATAAAGTCTATGGTTATATAACATATAAGAGTCACGTTGCAAAGTAAATGTATCTGAGGTTACCATGTAAATTGTCTGTAACGTTAGCTTGCCGCTTAGCTAGCTATGGTAAAACATGCTAACGTTAATTTTTTTAATCGAAGTTTACTTCTCATAGTTTAAACAGTGACAGCGAAATGCAAAACGGCGATTGTCAATGCTTATCATTGTGTAACGCTATTAGCACATGTATAACCAAGTTTCTTATAACGTTTGGCTAACTGTAATAACCATAATAATCCGGTAATGTGCTACGGTTTGCCCTGTCAGTCTATAGTTGGGGCATTTAACCTTGACATGCTGTTAAGAGCTAATGTTAGCAGAAATAAGCTCCTTTAACTAAGTTACTGTTACACTAAAGACCAATGGACTGTTGTTGATTCATGTGTATTCTCCTGGATAATTAATGAAGTAGTTACAACATGCTAGTGTGCATAGATATTTAACTATGAGGGGCTCAAATTGAAATTGATGATTCTTTCATTCTTTTAGAAATAAGAGTGCTGAGAGCCACGATGGCATGTTCACCCCTCAAATGCCCCAGAAATAAGCAATAGTAATAGTTCATTTTCTTTTGCTATATATTGTATAACATTAAACTTTAATCAGACTTTTTTACAACTAAGCCAAGGTAATAATGCATTTTCAAATAGTGTGTAATTAAGAGTGCTGTTCATTTATCCTTTTTCTCTATAGCTTAAAATATTTGCTTGGCTGGTCTGCGGTGGAAGAGACTTCTCCCTTTCTTTTACCAGTCCCTACAAGGAAGAGCTGTCCCGGACGTCCTCCTTATTCACTGTGGCAGGAATGACCTGAGAGATGTCAAGGGCGTCAACCTCGTCGCAGGGATGGAGGAGGACCTGCAGCACCTCCACCTGCAGTATCCAGGCATGATAGCACAAGTGCTGTAAGATTTAAATGTTAAGCTGTATTTTTATATTGTGATTTATAATGTCAACCATTTCTACTGTAATTAACAGTGTGACATAGAGATTCAACAACCTCTTTATTATGCAGACATGTCTTGTGACAGTTAAGTTTGCCTTTACCTTAACCCACAGCAGTGTTTTATGTATGGAATTTACTCTTGTAAAAGGTGAACTACATTATTTAATTCATACATTTTTAAAAATCTTGGTTAATTGGTTAATGTATTTTTTTAAGTTGATGCCCATTTCAATGTGAAATAAAGGTCCTTCTAAAGCTACATTTGTTGTTTTTCTGAAGTAACTATAGGAACATCCAGCATTGTAGTCATACAAGAAGACATTGGTAATTTTATAGAATTTGTAATTGATTAAAAGTGTCTTTCTATTTTGGCTTTAATACACATAAATGTTACCATACTTGCTTTTCTTGTGTATTTTGAACATTTTTAGTAGGTAATTGAAAATGCACTAGGTGCTGTTTAATCTGCGCAGGGCTATTATAAAATCATTGCGTATGATCACAAATTGCAAAGGAGAATTAAACAACTTATTAAATGTCAGTAACTAATGATTAACTCAAATGTATCAGGTAAATTTGATTTAATCATTAGTTACTGACATTTTCAAAGTATGAAAATTAAAAACCATACAAGGACATGCAATGTCAATATTTAATTCTAAATACATAAATACATAAAATATACAAGACCCTTTATGTGAAATTACCAAACATACTTTCACCTGTGAAAGTGGTGACTGCTAGAGTATATTCATTATTTTATTCCAGTTTAATATTTATAAAAGTTTTAATCCACAAAACTACTTAATGTTACTACTATCACCTATCAAACTACAGCAGAAACTAAGTCAACCACAAGAAATTGAACCTCTAACTACCAAGTGCCAAAAGTTGGTCCATCCTTCCAGCAGAAGAAGCTGAACCAAAAATGATTTTCTGGCATTTTTACAATCAGAACACATTTGAGAACTTTGGATGTGGTCAACGGTGTCTGGTTTCCACATCCAGATGAAATGGCACCAAATACGCCGCTCTATACACCAGGTCTTCCTTCTGGAGGCTCTGCTCATTCAGTTTTCAGTGCGGATACCTTTGTAGTTACAGTAAAAGACAAACATGTAGTTAAGGCACGGTAGATCACAATTAATTATATTGATATATGAGCTAATTTATGAGACACACACTAAATGATTTATTTAATTTAATAATACCTGCTTGTCTCTAAAAAACTGATCTTCCTCAAAGTGTGAACTGCAGACGTGACTTTTCATGGTTCCATTTGCTGGTCTCTCTCTCCTCATGTTCACCAACCATTGCTTCAGCCTGGCATCATCAAAAGGAAGTCTGTTAGGACAGAAATTCATGTTGTGCATTTAGAACTCACATCCCAAAGGTGTATATACTATCAATTTACACTAACAAGGCAACACATCTGCTGTATGCATCTGTAATGAAAATGATTGAAATGTATATTTAATAGATTAATATAATGTCATACCCCAACGTAACTCTACAATAATGTCTAATTGTTTCATGTGCGCCATTGTATCGCTAACAATCTGACCCACTCCCCCACCCGGAGACCTCCGTCTCCAAGTCAACACGCTCCCTCCCGCAGCTTAGTCCGTGTGGTGATGGTGATGCTGGGTGGGTGCTGCCGTGGCGAGGGTGACAGGGTGCCTGTAACCCAGGGCCGGCCTGTGGCTTAGGCAGTATAGGCAAATGCTAAGGGCGCAAACCACCAGGGGGCGCCCGGCCTGTGCTGTACCTATAACGTCACCTTAATTAAAAAAGAATAAGCCCGACTTCTTTTACCTGCATCAAATCTCATAATGTCAAAGCGTCCTAAACTGTCTTGTGCCCAGGGGAGGAAAAAAAGAAAAGAAGAGGAGGAAAAACGTGACAAAGACAGAGGTAATGTTACAGTAAAGGTGATGATGATAATGATATTATTTTGCTGTTGCAGAACAATGATCAATAATAGCATTAGCCGTTAGCATGACATAGTTGGCTAATCAATAAATAGCGAGCGCTATCTGTTAGTTTTAACATCAGTTATTGTTATGGAAGGGCCCAGTTGTTGGAAAATAGTGATTTAAATGCCCCCCCTCTTGCCATCCTCAGGCAAATGTGTTTTATATTATAATGTTAATTGCATTGACATGGTTATTTTACCTTTTCCCAGGTGGTAATAGTCGTTCAAAATACTATTAATTTTTCATACTTATAAGCCTAGCTATTAGCTGTGTTATAGCTCATATTATCTTGTGTGTTCATCATGTTAAACTATGTTAGTGTTAAAGTGTACATCATTAATGTTACAGCAAAGTTAGCATTCCCACATGCTATAGTATATTATTCTGCAGTTTACCGATCCATTGCATTATTCTAATTAGCATTTCACTGTAATAACAATAAATTACAGTAATAATTTTTCTAATCCAAAATTTATATTGTATATTGGGGCGGCTGTGGCTCAGTGGTAGAGCGGTTGCCTGTCAATCGGAAGGTTGGTGGTTCAATCCCCACCCCTGCAGTCATTGTCGAAGTGTCCTTGGGCAAGACACTGAACCCCGAGTTGCTCCCGGTGCTGCGCATCGGAGTGTGAATGTGTGTGAATGTTTATCTGATGAGCAGGTGGCATCTTGTACGGCAGCCCCGGCCACAGTGTATGAATGTGTGTGAATGGTGAATGTTTCCTGTAGATGTAAAAGCGCTTTGAGCAGTTGTTAAGACTGGAAAAGCGCTATATAAATACAGCACATTTACATTTACATATTATAAACAATAGTGTACATCATGCATGCATCTCTTTTTTGTTTATATTATTTAATTTAATTTTACTTTATTCTTGAAATAATGTGTTTATTATTAGACTGGGGTCACATATTCCTCTTCTGTCTTCAGATGCACTGCTGAGGTTTCTCAGTCAAACCCCTGCAAATCATCTCACCTCAGCAGCACAACCCAGCACTGAAGAAGCAGCATCAAGTGCCCCTCCTGTTGCCTCCACCTCAGCAGCACAACCCAGCACTGAAGAAGCAGCATCAAGTGCCCCTCCTGTTGCCTCCACCTCAGCAGCACAACCCAGCACTGAAGAAGCAGCATCAAGTGCCCCTCCTGTTGCCTCCACCTCAGCAGCACAACCCAGCACTGAAGAAGCAGCATCAAGTGCCCTCCTGTTGCCTCCACCTCAGCAGCACAACCCAGCACTGAAGAAGCAGCATCAAGTGCCCCTCCTGTTGCCTCCACCTCAGCAGCACAACCCAGCACTGAAGAAGCAGCATCAAGTGCCCCTCCTGTTGCTCCAGTAGACCCGGCTGACTGGCCACATCCTTTAACTGATAAGGTACGAACAGAGTTGGTTCACGTCCATATCAAGTAGAAAATAGCTTTACATTCCCTAAAACAAAAGACGGACGAAGGTGTCAGCATGACTATTTTAACAGACTCTTAATCAATGGAGAAAAAGTCAGAAGAAGCTGGCTTATGTACTCTAAAAAAGACGATAGCTTGCACTGCTTCTGTTGCAAACTTTCTCTAAAAGAGAGTACAAACTTAACAGGAAGGACTTAACAGGAAGTAACTTAAAGGACTGGAAAAATGCAAGTCACTTGCTCAAGGTCCATGAGGATAGCCAGGAGCATAATGCTCACATGGCAACATGGAAGGACTTGGAGGTCCGGTTTGCAAAGAGGATTACGATAGACAAACAAGAGATGGCACTTGTTGAGGCTGAGAGAAAAAGGTGGCGTAATGTTCTGCACCGATTGGTGGCAATAATTCAGTCCTTAGCTGAAAGAAACATGGCTTTTAGGGGTTCCACAGACACATTAAATAAACCAGACAATGGACATTTTCTGAAAGAGGTGGAGCTCCTGGCCAGATTTGATCCAGTGATGAAGCAGCATGTCAGTAGGGTGGAAAGTGGAGCTGGCCGTCATGTACATTATCTTGGCAAAACAATTCAAAATGAACTGATTGACTCCATCAGTTCTAAAATAATACAACAGATTGTGACAGAGATCAAAATTTCCAAATATTTCTCCATCATTTTAGACTGCACACCTGATCTGAGTCATAAGGAACAGCTCTCTGTCATAGTCAGGATAGTGTCACAAGAAGACATTCCTCAGGTAAAAGAGCATTTCTTAGGCTTTCTGGTGGCAGAGCAGTCAACTGGAGAACATTTGTCATCTCTAATCCTAAAAAGGCTAGAGGAACTTAACATCCCATTTGAGGACTGCAGAGGCCAGTCCTATGAAAACGGCGCCAATATGAAGGGAAAAAATAAAGGTGTTCAGGCAAAGTTACTTCAGCTGAACTCAAGAGCGTTTTATGTCCCATGTGGTGCCCACACTTTAAATCTGGTAGTAGCTGATGCTGCAAAAAGCTCACCAGATGCCCTTAGCTACTTTGGGCATTTGACAAAATTATTTAAGCTCTTCTCAGCCTCCTCCCAAAGGTGGGATGTCCTCTTAAAATATGTGAAAATCACTCTAAAATCATGGACTGAGACCAGATGGGAAAGCAGGATAAAAAGCGTTGAGGCAGTAAGGTATCAGGCTGGGCAAATCCGAGAGGCTCTTCTGGAGGTGAGGGGAAAAACTACAGACCCTGTGGTGAGAGTTGAAGCCCAGTCTTTAGCTAAGGAGATTGGATCATTTCGCTTTTGCATTTGTACAGCCATATGGTATGACGTTCTCTGCTAAATCCAGTATGTCAGTAAACTGATGCAGTCACCCTCCATGCATTTTGACGTAGCTGTCGACTTGCTGAGGAAAACAAGAGATTCCCTCACCAGTTACAGAAACACTGGATTTTCTGATGCACAGACAATAGCAAAGGAGATGTGTGAAGACATGAATGTGGAGGCTGAACTAAAAAAAAAGCGATTGAGAAGCACAAAAACTCACTTTGGCTATGAGTCTCCAGATGAGCCCTTTCAAGATGCACTACAAAAAATGGAAACCACATTTTTTAATGTAGTCATGGATACTGCCATTTCTTCACTTGATGAAAGATTTCAGAATCTTGGAGACGTGAATAACATGTTTGGTGTGCTCCTCGATTTCCCCAACTTAGAAGAAAATGAGCTGCTACAAAAGTGTCAGACCCTAAGTACTGCTCTGACCCAGGACAGCCAGCAGGACATTGATGGCGCAGAACTTACAAGGGAAATGCAAAATTTCCCACCATTGCCATCAACAAATATGACAAACTTGGAACTTTTAGCCTTCCTGCATGAGAAGAAGCTAGCAGAAATTTACCCCAACATGTGGGTTGCTTTAAGAATCTCTGTCACTCTTCCTGTTACGGTTGCTGCTGCTGAAAGAAGCTTTTCCAAGCTTAAACTGATCAAAACTTACCTGAGATCTACTATGATGCAAGAACGTCTCAGTGGACTTTCCATCATAAGCATTAATCATGTGGTCTCAAATCAGTTGTCATATGTTGTAGATGACTTTGCTTCAAGAAAATCCAGGAGAGTAAAGCTGTAGTCATGTGAGAGTAAGGATGTGAGAAAAGTGGTGGCATACAGTTTTTGAAGTAATTCAAGTTAAGGCAGACTAAAATGACCAGAAGAGCTATTCATAAGATCATATTTTCATGTTTTTTTTTTTAATGCTTGTATTTTTTGTGCCTCCTCATTTCTTTGATTTCTTGCTTTGCACAGTGCCATATTTATATTGTATTTAATTTAATGTCACTTGTTTACACTTTTTTTTGGGAGTATTTAAATGTAGTACTTTCTATAAGTTATTTATATTGTATTTACGTTAATGTCACTTGTTTAAACTTTTTTGGTAGTATTTTAATTTACTACTTTATATAAGCTATTTATATTGTATTTCAGATATTGAGTTCATTTGTTTTGTTTCTTTAATTATTTTTAAGTTTTTTTAATGTGAATATTGTTTTATGTAAATAAAAAATGTCCAAGACAAAGCTTTTTAGTTTCTTGTGAGTATATGTACACTAGCAGACATGCAAGTACTGTACAGTGATGCAAGGGGGCGCCACCTAAAATCTTGCCTAGGGCACCAAATTGTTTAGGGCCGGGCCGGCTGTAACCTCTCGCCCAGAAAGATCCGCAGCCCCGACTGGGTGGGGTGTGCAGGCCTCGCCCTGGCCGTCTTTCGCCCGCGTCCGGGTAACGTTGCCCAAACTTACGGGATACATATATTTGACTCAAAAGCAGGTCTACGTTTGACGTACAAATCCGCCACACGAAACTCAGATGTGAGGGGTTATGTCTGAATCCAACGCTGTTCCACAATGATCTTACCCCGTGCCAATAGGGTTTATGAATTTGCAATATAACGTTAGCTACATCAGGCTTTGATTTTAAGCTAACGTTACCATTACATGCGCATCGATTAGCACTCATACCACCTATTACAGATCAACAGATTACAGGCGAGATCGTTGGCGAGATCGGTGCATACCTACTGTATTCGACTGTAACATTAACTATATTTTAATACGTTTATACATAGACTGCATGCGTTTATACGGTCTGCATAGCCTTATTAGTTAGCCCGCTAGCTTGCTTAGCAAGGTGCAATCTAGAAGCTAGCTAACTGATATTAATTGAGATGCTAACGTTGGTTAACGAAAAACTGTATTAAAACAAAATACAATTTTACTTACCGGAAAAACTGAACTGCCAATTCCTTTGAGTGTCTTGCCGTGCAAACCAACGCTGAACAAGACATTATTAGCCGACCAAAGTGTCACAGCCACAGCGATGAAACGTGGCCAACCCCCAAAATGAAGTTCACGTGCCGTGGACAAGCTTTGCTAACACTCTGTCATGATTGACAGGCCGAGAACTGTCAATCACATCATAGCCACGCCCTAAAACACCCCCGGCTTTATCGCCTATTTTAAAATCAACGAGACCGTAATTTCAAAAATGAACATCCTTCTGTATTGCAGAATACTTAGAACTAGCAATCGAGACCATAAACTCATTATGAAGAGGTTTACTGAGGTAATAAATCAAGTGAGAAGTGGCTCATTTCTCCATAGACTTCTATTGAAACCAACCTCTTTTGCAACCACGTGTGTCGCCCTCTGCAGGAATTCAGATAGAATGCAGGTTTAAGTTACTTCCGCAGTGGTTGCACTTTTCAAAACCGGATGCTCTGTCCACTTATATTAACGGTCTATGGGTTTGAAGAACCCGGAGTGAAGAGTTTGGATCAGTTCAAATTTACAAAAATAATGAAGAATCAGGTTGGCGCGGTTAAATATGCTAGGATCTGTTGAGTTTTTAAAAGTTAAAATGTCTGAAGGAGCCAGGTTAGAAAATTATGCATACATCTGTCCCCATTTTCCCCCCACCTTCTGACTGTAAAGAGTTGATCAGGTCAAGTCTGGCATTTAACATATGGAAAGGGGGCTTCCTGCTATGCAACAAAAGGTGGTCTTCTGTCTCCTGTCCCCTGGGGTCTTAGTCTAGGCTGAGACAATACAATGTTGATTGGACTATGTTGATGTCAGAGTTTCACATTTACACTACAGACCCCTCTGTTCTGTAACCAAAACAACCCCCAAAGGTGCAGTGTTGGAGGGCAGGTCAGTTCTCATTGCACAGCAAAGATGTACGGCCTGCTGTCATGACAACAACGGACCAATAAGAAAGGATTTGAATGCTCCAGGGTAGAAAGGAACAGCCCCCCTGGTGCAGCGCATAAATGAGTGTGATCTAAGAAGTTTCAGGACTGCTTTCACGTGACTCCGTCAGGAGAAGCGTGGATCAGTCCGCTGTCAGCTGCAGTGTTATTTTGTTTGTTTGTATCATGTTTGTCTTTGTCTAATCATCTTCATCACTGCTGTTGCATTAAACCTTTTCTCAATTCTCAATTTGACCCTCAGCCTCCTTTTCCTCAGAGATCCGAACGAACGCGATGTTAGTTATGAATTTCTAACAGATCCTAAATGATGGCAATTTATTGATTGGATGTAATTCTGAAGAGCAGATTGAAAGAGCTCTAAAATTGCAAGTCGTTGGGAAACTAGGGAAAGTGGGTGAACAAGGAAGCTCACCCTGCACCCTTCCCTTCAATTCGTGGTGGAGGTGGACGCCTCGCTCACCTTCCAATCAGAAACTTCACTCCTGCGCCTTCTTTTCCAAACGCCTCACCCCCACTGAACAAATCTACTGCGTGGGGGATCGGGAGCTCTTGGCCGTCAAGCTAGCCCTAGAGGAATGGAGACACTGGCTGGAGGGAGCCCAACAGCCGTTCCACGTTTGGACAGACCATAAGAACCTCTCGTACTTCCACACAGCCCAAAGATTAAACTCCCGCCAGGCTAGGTGGGCCCTGTTCTTCAACCGTTTTCACTTCACTCTGTCCTACCGCCCTGGCTCTCACAACACCAAGCCCGACGCCCTGTCTCGCCTTCACTCCCACGATGACCCTGGAAAATTGCCCGACAACATCCTCCCCCGTTCCTGCATGGTAGCCTCCCTGGTCTGGGAGGTGGAGTCCACTGTTTGCCAGGCCCAGTCCACCGACCCCAACCCCGATACCGGACCCGCAGATCGCCTCTACGTCCCTCCTAGTGGCCGTTCCCAGGTCCTGCAGTGCCTCCCGCTTCAGCTGCCATCCCGGTGTTAGAAATTCATAACTAACATCGCATTCGTTCGGATTTCTGAGGAAAAGGAGGCTGAGGGTCGAATTGAGAATTAAGGAAAAGGTTTAATGCAACAGCAGTGATGAAGATGATAAGACAAGACAATCAGAAACAAAATTCCCATCTATATATATATTATATATGTATATGTATATTAATCCCATCCTGGCTGCATAATACACAGTTTATAACTTTTGATAACTCAACAATCCCTCCTTTTTCACACCTTTGGTGTGAAACACTATAAATGTTACATAAAACAATGTCTTGTCTTGAATTATATGAACAATAAATACAACCAAAAATGTAAACATCAGCTGCAAAAGTTGTAAGACACAAACAAACATGATTTTACATACAATTCATTTCCTTTGACCTCATCTGACTCCTTTTCTTGTAAAAAATGTTATGCTCTTTAATACAACTGTTGCGCCTATGGCTGATATTACTCAGTGATTAGTGACTAACTTTTGAAACAAAAACAAACAAATCAGAAGATATTAAAAGTCTTTGACCAGGTGAAAAAACAATGGAAACTTAAATCATTTAACAGGAAGGAGAACAAAAAATCTAGGAAGGAAAAAAAATTCTTAAAATCTCTAAATCAAAAAGTAGCATTTCAACACAAACATGTATAATCAGAAGAAAACAGATCAACTCCTAACTAAATCCAACTCTCCAATTCAAAACTGCACAAGTAACCTTACACCTAATCTCATTTTTGTAGTGTAATCGGCTGGTTTAAAATCTCTCTTATTGGCAAATGTGTCTATTGGAAATTATTCTGAAGTCCAAATTTTTGAAAGTTAAGTCGTCTAATCTGGAAACAAAGTCTCTGGAGACAAAAATGTCAGATTGTTGCTGGTTCACTGTTAGGCTGCAGTTTGTCGCTGCAACTGACCACGGCGCTTTTCATGATGTCACGCCTGCTTGGCTGGACTGCTGCAAAAAGTCCTTACCTTTCTTTTTCTGAAGGATTTTGCTGGATATTCGGATTCTTTACCGGTTGGATGGAAGGTGACTGAATGCACCCTCCTTATATCAACACCCTCCTTTTCCCTCCTTTTCTGAAACATCATGTGTTTCAGAAACATCCAGACGGAAAGATGATGGCGCTATGCTTAGCGTGCCTGAGTGGAACTCATCATGGATGTCATCGCAGGTCTAACTGAGGAAACATGGGGATGAACAGCTGGATGTGTCTCCACTCCAGCACCTGGGGATGGTTTGGTCAGCATCAGGAAGGGGACTCCTGTCTCCCTCCTCTTTGCTGGCAGTGTCAGGAGCCACCGCAGGAAGTCAGCAACAGCGACGCTCCATGCTCTCCGTCAGCGTCTGGTCAGATGTTTGTTGGCCCCCTGCTGGGCTTTTGATCCTATGCTGGGCTATTGGCCCCCTGCTGGGCTGTTAATCCTATGCTGGGCTGTTGGCCCCCTGCTGGGCTGTTGGCCCCATGCTGTGTGGGGTGTCCTTCACTGCAGTGCTGGTAGTCAACAGCACCTAGAATTAACTTGTTCAACCTGGATCTGGATTTCTTGAACAGCTGAAGCCATCAGGGCAGACCAGTCTCTGCTTTCACCTGTGAATAAATGGTTTTGACAGACTTTTTGCTTTTCAAAAGTCATATTAGTGTTTCATTCTGGGAGGAAAAAACTGTGAAATGAGTTTGTCTTTGATCTGTCCATTAATTTCTCACGGAGGGAGAAATGTTTTCCTTTGTCTCTGTGTTTTCCAAAGTCCTTAAGACAATGGGCAAAAACTTCAGTCCAAAACACTAAAAAATATGAAATTACCCATCCAAAAATCATCAGTCCATTGAAAATATACATATATAATCACCAATCACAAATACAAATATTCTTAGAATAAAAACCACTGTAATTTTCCACTTCAAAATTCCCCAAATCTCTCAAGATAATTGATTCTTTCAATTGAAATTTCAACTAATTGCTATTTTTGGAGCAAATGAATGTCATTATTAGTCTTGTATCACGTTTTGTGCCACAACACTCTGAGAAGAAGATTGTTTTAACATTCTGTGTGGCCAGCACAGAACGTTAAGCAAATCTACATTCTCTTTTTAACTATTTTTACAAACTAGGGAGAAAAAATAAAAATCAAACCAAAAGAGAAACACCAGAAAAACTACTGTCTTAACTAAAAACTTGAATCCCCACCCCTACAGGAAATCAAAAGTTTGAGTGAAAGAAAAGAATAAACCCAATACAAAATCATGAAAAACAAAATTCAGAATGAATATAAATGCAATGAACTCAAAAATGTGGAAACCCTCTTATTTATCATTTCAAGTCAAAAAACAATCCAATTGAGTCAAAATTCCCAATATGCATCTACTAATATATCCATTTAAAACCCCAATAAGCTTTAATCTGGTACCTCTGGTACATTATCTTGTAATGTCAAATTGCTTAAGGCAGCTCAATTTAATTTTCCCACCACTTTTCAGTTGACTTTATTTGAAGGCTTAATTTGACTTGTAATGAGCTTCATCAATTCATTCAGACACAACATTACTCAAAACACCAAACCAAAAGAATAAAAGAAACAGATGAATCCTAAATAAAAATGCACTTATCAATTAAAAACATTTGAGAACATCACACAATGCTAAGTCATGATTCTTTGATGACCGCCTGAACATTCCCTCTTAAGACTGAGTAGATCTGCATTGATTTAATCTGTCTGCATCAAGGTGTGAAAACCCCCCGTCCGTCCTTTTCAGTCCTTCTTTAACACAGGAGACAATGAGGGAAGTTTTGAAAGAGCAAATTACCACTTAATCAGGGAACAGAAAAAAGGATGTTTAAGTTAAACCAGACTAATTTAGGAAAACACCAAACATGAAATAGATGTAATCGACTGAAACTAATTATTTCAAATGTTAAATGTTTGACAAATTTGTATACAGTTCTAACTGCTAGCTGCTCATTATGCATTTTCTGAGGAACTCCAATCACTCTTCACTCTCCAACCATTCACACGTTTTCAGCAGTTCCTCACAACACATCAAGCCAGCCATTCTGTGGAACATTTCAAGATGGACACATTCATACTAGCCTACAATCTCATCAGAAATTGAACTCTCATAGTTCAGTTTCAGCTTATTCAGCAAATAATTCTTCTCCAGTCACTACAAGATAGGCGTCAATGAACGCTTTTCTTGTTTAAAAACACACTGCCAGAGCATTCACGCTCCCAGTTCAACAAATCAAATATCCATCCAGTAAGTTATTTACAGCCATCATCAACACAGCTGGAGCTTTCACAAGCTCCCAGCAACACAGCCAACCTTACACCAGGCTACAGTTTATCACAAAACACATTCCACCACCACATAAATGTATTTACATTAGGCGCCTCTGTACAATTCCTAAGTGTATCTTTTACACAATTCAACTATATAGATCAAATCATTTCCTATTCTTTTAGACTATGGTCACGAGGAACAAACTGAGAGGCCCTTTACTGGGACTTAGCTCCGCCGTCGCCGCAAGAAAAGCGCTCCAGGCCTTACCCCACACAATCATTCGACTGGCTTCCAAAGACTTTTTTTTTCCTCCGTGCCCCACAGAAACTAAAACTCTCTCTGTCGCCGTCTCTTCGGTCTTTTTATTTAAAATTTATCTCGGTTCTAACCTGGTCAACTTTTTCATGAACATTTTAAAAAATTTTCTTGTGAACCGGTCGTCTTTTTCAACGATCACTTAACATCTTAAATTTAACGGGTTAAACTAGGTCGGCTTTATACGATCACATAGGTCAAACACTTATACAAGTTCACCTGGTCTACTTTTTCATGATCACTTTAAATTTAAGATTTAAACAGGCTTCACCGGCCGACTCAAACGGACTTCTAACTCAGTGCACGCGACTCAAACGCTTAGATCCTCTTTTTTACAAAAAGTTACACACAATTGCTTTGACTTATCACTTTCAATACTTTCAATTGAGTATTACTTTTACAGACTTACGGCGGTGATGGCTGCTGAATTGTCACGTCTACATGTTTTCACATTTCCTATGCAGTGTTTTGATAAAACAGGGTTTCTGCTCACCTCTCAGTTTTTTTGGGCCCATGTGAAAATTCAACAACTCACCATGATCCAGTCTTTTTGAATTTTTTCATCCTTTTCCTCAGAAAATCCACGTCGGGGTCTCCAATTGTTAGAAATTCATAAATAACATCGCGTTCGTTCAGATTTCTGAGGAAAAGGAGGCTGGGGGTCGAATTGAGACTTAAGGAAAAGGTTTAATGCAACAGCAGTGATGAAGATGAAAAGACAAAGACAATCAGATACAAAACAAACATAGTAACACTGCAGCTGACAGCGGACTGATCCACGCTCCTCCTGACGGAGTCACATGAAAGCAGTCATGAAACTTCTTAGTTCACACTTTTATGCGCTGCACCGGGGGGCTGTTCTTTTTCCCATGGTGCATTCAAATCCTTTCTCATTGGTCCGTTGTTGTCATGACAGCATGTTGAGTGCATCATTGCTGACCAATGATGGTCTGCACCTTTGGGGGTTGCTTTTGGTTGCAGGGCAAATGGTTATGTTGTGTAAATGTGAAACTCTGACATCAACATATTCCAATCAACATTGTATTGTTTTAGCCTAGACTAAAACCCCAGGGGACTGGAGACAGAGAGGACCACCTTTTGTTGCATAGCAGGAACCCCCTTTCCATATGTTAATTGCTAGACTTGAGCAGATCAATACTTTACAGTCAGAGAAACAGGGGGGGAAGGTGAGGAACAAATGGCCATCCTGCCTTCTTCACAGACATATGTATATTAATCCCATCCTGGCTGCATAATACACAGTTTATAACTTTTTATAACTCAACACCAGCGTGGCTAGAACGTTGTTCCTACTCCGCCAGCAATTTTGGTGGGATTCGGCGGAGAGGGACTGCCGGGACTTTGTGGCCGCTTGTGAGGTGTGTGCCCGCGCCAAGCCATCCCATCGTCCGCCCGCCGGTCTGCTCCGTCCACTTCCTGTCCCCGGTCGGCCCTGGTCCCACATCGCCAAAGACTTTGTCACCGGATTGCCCAACTCTTAAGGTAACACTGTTGTCATGACCGTGGTGGACCGGTTTTCTCAGCCCGGCCAAAAGGTGTGGTTGTCCTCCCAAGACCTCCCATTGCAAACATCCTCCAACGCCCCGTTTCGTGGGTCCCTACGAGGTCAAGACAGTCCTGAACCCCATGACGGTAAAGCTCAAACTACCTCCTCACCTCAAAGTCCAGCCCGTGTTCCATGTCTCCCATATCAAGCCAGGGACCACCAGCTCCTCCTCCCCCACAACTGGTCGACGGCCACCCGGCTTACATGGTACACCGCCTCTTGGATGTGCGACGCAGTAGCCGGGGTTACCGGTACCTTGTGGACTGGGCCGGTTACGGCCCGGAGGAACGTTCCTGGGTTCCGACCAGCCAGATCCTGGACAAAACCTTGCTACAGGACTTCTACAGGGCCCACCCGGACAAGCCTGGCGGTCCGCCTGGGGGCGTCCGTTGAGGAGTGGTTACTGTCATGGTTGGGGTCCAGCTGGCTGTGAGTATTATTTTCTCTGCATTTTCTATTTTCCTGCCTTGTTTTTTTTTTCTTCTCTTTTTTCCTTCCCTTCTCCTGTCCGAAGCCAGCTGATTGCCCACGTCCCGTCACTATCAGCAATCCTCTTCGCCACACCTGCTCGTCATCACCTGCTCCCGCCGCTCACACCTGCCTGCCATCATCATCAACCTCAGTATATCTATCCTGGCTCTTCACCCACTCTTTACATGATCGTTGCTACAACTACTTGGGTGAACTTCGTCAGCAAACTAACCAGCGCTAACATTTTTTTGACCTTCTGTCCTGTAAGTTCTTGTGCTTTCCTTCCAGTTCCATGCTCCTCCGGTCACCTGGCTTCGGACCCCGGCCCCTCTCCCTCGGCGCCCCCATCTTCATCTCCACTCCTCGTGCCTGTGTCTCCTCTTCGGGCACTCTCCCGCAGCGTTCCCTCCTCTCACCTCTCCTCCGTGCCTGTGTCTCCTCCTCGGCCCGCGATCCGGGTTCCCCCCGGGTCCCTCGTCTGCTCTCCTCTTCTGGTCACCGAGCCCTCACCTGCCCTCCGGTCCTCCGCCTTCGCGTTCCCAACGTCCGCCTCCCTGCTCCCACTCCCTACCTTCACTTTCCTTAATAAATACCTTCCCTGTGAGCCGTGCAATTGAGTCTGTCCTTCTGTCCCATAACAGAAACGCATTAAATGAGAAGGTGTGTTCAACCTTTTGGCCTCTACTGTATGTAAACCAAACAAAATACTTTCAAAAGGAGTATATCCAGGTGCTACACAATGTTCCCCCGACAAGGGCAACACGCTCTTCTCCCAACTCTGCAAGAAAAAAAACTTAAGTCTATAAAGACTCTTCAGCTGATCCAGAATGCTGAAGCACGTGTTCTGACAGGAAACAGAAAAAGAGATCACATCTCTCCTGTTTTAGCTTCTTTGCATTGGCTTCCTGTAAAATCCAGAATTGAATTTAAAATCCTTCTTCTCACCTACAAAGCTCTTCCTGGTCAGGCACCATCTTATCTTAGTGAGCTCATAGTACCTTATTACCCCACCAGAGCAGCTCCCAGAATGCAGGGTTACTTGTGGTTCCTAGAGTCTCTAAAAGTAGAATGGTAACCAGAGCGTTCAGCTATCAGGCTCCTCTCCTGTGGAACCAGGTTCCAGTTTGGGTTCAGGAGGCAGACACCGTCTCCACATTTAAGAGTAGGCTTAAATTGCTGAAATTCAATTCAATTCATTTTTATGGACTTTTTCAAGCAGCCTGGTAATAAAGAATTGCAGTAATCCAGCCTAGAAATAACAAATGCATGGACTAGTTTTTCTGCATCATTTTAAGACAGGATATTCTTTATTTTTGCAATATTACGTAGGTGAAAAAAAGCAATCCTGGAAATTTGCTTTATGTGGGAATTAAAGGACATGTCCTGATCAAAGATAACTCCAAGATTCCTCACAGTGGTGCTGGAGGCCAGGGTGATACCATCCAGAGTATGGTACTCTTTGGATAATGCGTCACGGAGGTGCTTGGGTCCCAGAGCAATAACTTCAGTTTTATCTGAGTTTAACATTAGAAAATTACAGGTCATCCAGGTTTTAATATCCTGAAGGCACATTTGAAGTTTAGCTAACTGATTAGTTTCATCCGGCTTGATTGATAGATATATTGAGTATCATCTGCATAACAATGAAAGTTTATGGAGTGCTTCCTGATATTACCTAAAGGAAGCATATATAAAGAGAACAGGATTGGACCAAGCACAGATCCTTGTGGGACTCCATGACTAACTTTAGCGTGCACAGAGGATTTATCGTTAACGTGAAATCCTCAAATAAGCTGTTGCTATGCAGAAAGTCACATAGCTGTTTGGCAACTGCTTTCTCAAGAATCTTAGAGAGAAATGGAAGATTGGATATAGGTCTATAGTTGGCTAAAACTTCTGGATCAAGGTTGGGCTTTTTCAGAAGAGGTTTAATTACAACTACTTTAAAGTGCTGTGGTACTGTCAATAAAGACAGATTGGTTATATCTAGTAGAGAAGTGTTGACAAAGGGTAAAACTTCTTTAAGTAGCCTAGTCGGGATGGGGTCTAAGAGGCAGGTTGATGGTTTAGCTGAAGAAATAATTGAATTAAATTGATAAAGATCAAGTGAAGCAAAGCAGTCTAAACATATATCTGGTTTTACAGCTGTTTCTGAGGTTCCTGAGTTTAGAGATAAGTCAGTGCCAGTTAAAGGCAGGTCTTGGTGAATTTTGCTTCTAATAGATATAATTTTATCATTGAAGAATCTCGTGAAGCTGAAAAGAAACCTGGGGTTGTTCCTATTTTCCTCTATTAATGACGAGTAGTACGCTGCTCTGGCATTACGGAGGGCCTTCCTGTACGTTTTAAGACGATCTTGCCAGATTAAACGAGAATTTTCCAATTTGGTGGAACGCCAAACCGTTTCCGCGACATTTGTTTTAATTTGCGAGTTTCAGTGTTATACCATGGAGCTAACCGTCTTTGTTTTATTATTTTCTTTTTTAGAGGGGCAACATAGTCGAGTGTCATTCGCAGTGAGCCTGCTGCACTATAAACAAAATGATCGATTTGGGAGGGACTGAAATTAGCATAGGAGTCCTCTGTTACTTTGTGACTTGGTAATAAATTAAAAGCTGGAATCACATCCTTAAATTTATCTACAGCTCTATCAGATGGACATCTTGTACAGAAGGTTTTGCCTAATCGCGTGTAGTTCAGCAGTATAAACTCAAAAGTTATCAAACAGTGGTCAGATAAAAAGGGATTCTGTGGGAACACTATTAAATGTTCAATTTCAACACCATATACCAGAACAAGATCGAGGGTGTGGTTAAAACAGTGAGTCGGTTTATGAACACTTTGAGAGAAGCCAATAGAATCTAATAGAGAGATAAACGCAGTACTAAGGCTATCATTCTCATCGTCCACATGAATATTAAAATCCCCTACAATAAGAAATTTGTCCGTTTTTAGCACTAAATTTGACAAAAAACTCTGCAAATTCAGATAAGAATTCCAAGTATGGACCAGGTGCTCGGTACACTATAACAATTAGAACTCGCTGCAGTGATTTCCAACTTGTGTGTGAAAGACTGATAGCAGATAGCTGCAACTCCACCTCCTCGGCCTGTGCCTCGAGGAATGTGAATAATAATATGACTGGGGGGGGTGGATTCATTTAGACTAACATATTCTCCATCACCCAGCCAGGTTTCAGTGAGACAGAATAGATCAATATTAGAATCTGATATTAATTCATTTACTAGTACACCTTTAGAAGAGAGAGCTCTGATGTTTAAGAGTCCACATTTAATTCTCCTATTCTTTTGCGCTATTGCACTTGTGGTTTTAATTGTTATGAGGTTTTCATGCACAGCTCCTCTTCTGTTTACCTTTGATTTAAATAATTTCAATGGTCGGAGGGCAGACACCGTCACTATGGGGATCTTACTAGGTAACCCCTGGAATGGAGGAGCAGTGAAGTGTGTTAGACTATGACTCTGCCTCCTGGTCCCAACTCTGGATTGTCAAGGATCAGGTCCACTAAAAAACTTGTCAAGATTTCTAGAAATGAGAGCTGCTCCATCCCAAGTGGGATGAATGCCATCCCTCCGAATCAGACCAGGTCTTCCCCAGAAACACTTACTCGACTTCTTCCCTTGTGCTCTCTCGCCCCCGGAGTCTTGTGCTCTCTCGCCCTTCCTCCTCTCTAGTAGTAGTCACCTGCTGCTTCCATGTTCCTGCTCGACACCCTTTGCTACAATTCTCTATGTCTATCTCTGTCTGTCTGTCTGTCTGTCTGTTTGTCTGTCTGTCTGTGTCTCTCTCTGCCTCTCTGTGTCTCTCTCGCTCTCTCCCTCTCTCTCTTTCTCTCACCCCCAACCGGTCGAGGCAGATGACCGCCCACCCAGAGCCATGCTCGAGGTTTCTGCCTCTTAAAGGAAGTTTTTCCTTGCCTCTGTGGCCTAGTGCTTGCTCTTTGTGGGAACTATTGGGTTTCTGTAAATAACATCACAGAGTACGGTCTAGACCTGTTCTTTATGGAAAGCGCAATGAGAGCAATGTTGTTGTTGTGATTTATTTTATATAAATAAAATTTAATTGAATTGAAGAAAGAAGATTGCCAAATTCATCCAAGCTCAACTATTGCATTCAGGTTTCACCCTTCAACCGTTTTATCAGTCATTTGGAATTGATCAGTATAGTTAATATGGGTTGCATTTTAATTATTTGAAGCGAGCTCTGAATTTTAATTGTTTTATCAAGTTTTATCCAGTATCACATCATTAGTTAAAATTATTTGAGTCATATTAATCTATCAACTTTAATCTCAATCATTAAGTTGTATGCTTACTCTTGTTCAATTAGGATGTAATTACTGCATTTAAAGTACAAGTAGTAGACATTTAATTATTTATCTTCGTAACGTATAAATTAGGTAGTGTGTTTTAACATCTTTGAAGGTTCTTATAGGTTGCTCTAGTCACTGAAATTAACATACCTTAAGAGCCTATTTCCCTGGCCACCGAAAATATTTCTGGCAACTTCGCAAACCTTCATTGAGAATCAGTTTGCGAAATTTGAAGTACGGCTGGATAACATGAAAACGGAGGTAACGACGACTACAATTGAAATTAGGAAGTTGAAAGAGGACCATAAAGAACTCTCCACTCAGCTGGCTAAACACGAGCAGTCTTTCCAAACTGCATGCGGCAAACTGGAAGCACACTGGAAGCTAGAAGACAGGTCCCGCAGGGATAATGTTCGCATTATCAACTTGCCAGAAACAGTTGAAAAAGGAGACACAACGAAATTTGTTTCATCTTCGCTCAGTAAATGGTTTCCTGCACTTAACGATGAAAAGATGGAGGTGATGGGGGCACACCGTGTAGGCTCGGAGCGCAACACCGGATCCCGCACCCTGATCTGCAAGATGTTACGCTACACAGACTGGGACCGCATCTTGAAGGCAGCCAGAGGCTATCGATGAGAGGCCGGCGGCAAAGAGATCCGCTTTGCCGCTGACTACAGCAACTACACCTTCAAACGACCCTACTCATTTTCCCAAACGATGGGAACGTTTCTTTACTATATTACTTGCTTTACGTGAAGTAAACTCTTAAGAATCTTGTGTATGTATGGATGACTAATTTGATGGATCATTTTCTTTCTTTACTGTGGCCAATTTCTATGTGTTTTTCCTTTTTTCTTTTTTTTTTCTTTTGATATTGGATTGGTGACACAGAATAATGATCTAGGGGACGGGCCCTTGTAACGGTGTGATAGCCGGCTTTCTCAGTTCAGGTGCCTAAATAGTGGGTGCTTTGTCTGTGGTTTTTGCCACCTTGTTAGGTTATGTCTGACATGAGTTTTTTAATTTTACATTCATTTTTTCTTATTTTTATGTATATATACACTACCGTTTAAAAGTTTGGGGTCACCCAAACAATTTTGTGTTTTCCTGAAAAGTCACACTTATTCACCACCATACATTGTGAAGTTAATAGAAAATAGAGTCAAGACATTGACAAGGTTAGAAATAATGATTTGTATGTGAAATAAGATTTTTTTTTTACATCAAACTTTGCTTTCGTCAA
Organism: Etheostoma spectabile; assembly: GCF_008692095.1. Lineage (NCBI taxonomy): Eukaryota > Metazoa > Chordata > Actinopteri > Perciformes > Percidae > Etheostoma > Etheostoma spectabile. The sequence continues at coordinate 47,755 of NW_022604639.1, read as the reverse complement.
AGAATCCTCGATTGGCAGCAATTACTGCATTGCAGACCTTTGGCATTCTAGCTGTTAATTTGTTGAGGTAATCTGGAGAAATTGCACCCCACGCTTCCAGAAGCAGCTCCCACAAGTTGGATTGGTTGGATGGGCACTTCTTGCGTACCATACGGTCAAGATGCTCCCACAACAGCTCAATGGGGTTCAGATCTGGTGACTGCGCTGGCCACTCCATTACCGATAGAATACCAGCTGCCTGCTTCTGCTCTAAATAGTTCTTGCACAATTTGAAGGTGTGTTTAGGGTCATTGTCCTGTTGTAGGATGAAATTGGCTCCAATCAAGCGCTGTCCACTGGGTATGGCATGGCGTTGCAAAATGGAGTGATATTCAGAATCCCTTTTACCCTGTACAAATCTCCCACCTTACCAGCACCAAAGCAACCCCAGACCATCATATTACCTCCACCATGCTTAACAGATGGCGTCAGGCATTCTTCCAGCATCTTTTCATTTGTTCTGCGTCTCACAAACGTTTTTCTTTGTGATCCAAACACCTCAAACTTGGATTCATCCATCCACAACACTTTTTTCCAGTCTTTCTCTGTCCAATGTCTGTGTTCTTTTGCCCATCTTAATCTTTTTCTTTTATTGGCCAGTCTCAGATATGGCTTTTTCTTTGCCACTCTGCCCTGAAGCCCAGAATCCCGCAGCCGCCTCTTCACTGTAGATGTTGACACTGGTGTTTTGCGGGTACTATTTAATGAAGATGCCAGTTGGGGACCTGTGAGGCGTCTGTTTCTCAAACTAGAGACTCTAATGTACTTATCTTCTTGCTCAGTTGTGCAACGTGGCCTCCCACTTATTTTTCTACTCTGGTTAGAGCCTGTTTGTGCTGTCCTCTGAAGGGAGTAGTACACACCGTTGTAGGAAATCTTCAATTTCTTAGCAATGTCGCGCATGGAATAGCCTTCATTTCAAGGGACAAGAATAGACTGTCGAGTTTCAGATGAAAGTTCTCTTTTTCTGGCCATTTTGAGCGTTTAATTGACCTCACAAATGTGATGCTCCAGAAACTTAATCTGCTCAAAGGAAGGTCAGTTTTGTAGCTTCTGTAACAACCTAAACTGTTTTCAGATGTGTGAACATGATTGCACAAGGGTTTTCTAATCATCAATTAGACTTCTGAGCCAATGAGCATTGACATTGTACCATTAGAACACTGGAGTGATAGTTGCTGGAAATGGGCCTCTATACACCTATGTAGATATTGCACCAAAAACCAGACATTTGCAGCTAGAATAGTCATTTACCACATTAGCAATGTATAGAGTGTATTTCTTCAAAGTTAAGACTAGTTTAAAGTTATCTTTGAAAAGTACAGTGCTTTTCCTTCAAAAATAAGGACATTTCAATGTGACCCCAAACTTTTGAATGGGAGTTCATATTTTTTATTTTTCGGCGACATGGGGTTGAATATTTGGATCTCTACATTGCAGGCTATAGTGTATATGCAACAAATGGAACAAAATACTTTGCTCAGCCTTGTTTGTATTAATGTTGATGCTACACATAGCTAGTTGGAATGTAAATGGTTAATGGCCCAATAAGCGCTCAATGTGTCTTGATTGGCTTAAAAGGCACAATACAGATGTGGCCTTTATTCAAGAGTCACATTTTAAACACCTTGATAAACAGCGCTTGTCGAACCGTTATTATTACACCGCAGCTGCAGCTACTTTCCATTCTAAAAGCCGCGGGGCCTTGGTGGTGTTAAGGCGTAGCCTGTCTTTACACTATACGGAAGCTATGGAAGTGAGGATGGTCGAAATGCTTATATTAAAACCAATATATATGGGCAAGAAATTGCATTTTTAAGTATTTCTGCCACAAATACTTTTAGCCCAGAGCTCTTTGGCACAATTAGCAAGACTCTATGGGACCTGCAGGAATTCTCAGTTATTGTCGGCGCTGACATGAACGCGGTCCTGGATACCCTACTCAAAAGATCTAGCGCCCCATTTCGACATTTTCCTCCGTCGACAATTGCCTTCCAAGGACTAGTTGCTGACTTCAATCTCACAGACTTATTTAGAGCTGTTAACCCTTCAGCTAGAAATTATAGTTTTTATTCGTATAGACACAAAACTTACTCAAGGATAGATCATTTACTGGCTTCTGCAACAACATAATCTGAAATTCATTCCGCTGTGATTCATCCTAACTCTTTATCTGACCACTGTGTTGTCACATCACAGCTCTCACTTGCCAAAACTCCAACCAAGGCCACAAGGTGGCGCTTTGATACCACATTACTTAAAAACAACAGCTATTGTGACCATTTTAGAAATACCTTTAAAACATTTATTTCAGAGAATGTTGACTCGGTAGAGGACCGTCGGGTCCTGTGGGGTACAATTGAAGGATTTGTGAGAAATACTACTATTTCCTTTGCCTCCTACCTTAATCGATCAAGGCTGAGCAAGATTAATGCACTTGAGATTTAACTACAAATGCTAGAACAGGCTCAGCAACAGGATGGCTCAACAGATGATAGTAAAAAGAAAATCAACGCAGTCAGAATGGAGTTAAACAACATTTTGAGATTACAAGCTGAATTCCAAATTCAAAGGACTAGAAGGAATTATTATTTTAATGGCTCGAGACCAAGTCACCTGCTCCTTCTTTCTCTGCAAAAATGAGAAAAGTACTCTAATATTACAGCTATCAGTTCAGAGCAAAAACTGTTGACTACTCCCAAAGATATTAATGTTGCATTCCAAAAATATTACGAAGATCTATACAAATCGGAAGTATGATTGAATAAAACTAAATGTGACACCTTTTTACAAGACTTAGAACTCCCTATGTTTACACAAGATGATGCACACTGTCTTGGGGAGCAGATTAGCCTGACTGAGTTAAGAGGTGCTATAGCGGGTATGCAAAAAGGCAAGTCTCCGGGATGGGATGGAATTCCTCCAGAATTTTACCTTACCTTTTGGGAAGAACTGGGGCAATAATTTTTAGCCATGATTCATAAAGCTGTTGAAGTTGGTGCTTTTTTAACGACATGAATGCCGCCTTGATAGTAGTATTACCCAAACCTAATAAGGACAACACTAAATGCGGGAACTATAGACCGTTATTGTAGAAAACTCGCTGCTGGACTGATGAGCATACGTCACGCCTTGGACTCACGCATTTGGGCACATGCGCAGTTTCACCATTTCCTTTTGTAGTTCGCTGTGGACATGAGCACAGCTGCTCCTAAAGTTGCACGTTACTTGTATAAATCTTCTGTTGTGTAAATGTGCATTGTGAAGTCTGTGTGCGTTATTTATGGTGCTACCCCGAACTGGTTATGTATTCCGGTAAGAGAATCACTGCAACTTCAGTTTTCAGTTCAACAGGTTTATTAATATCCAGATCCAGTCTTGTTGTTGGCATTACACGGTTGTGTAAGGTGTGTGTATATATGTGTGTGTGTGTGTGTGTGGTTTTCTGTAACATAAAGAGACACAGAATATATAAAGTAAATATAAAATGTACATAATGAATGCACATATGCAAATAAAGAACAATAAGCAACTCATTCTGCAATATACATGAGTAACAAATAGTTGCTGTGCAAACAACCAGACAATGCCGGATAGTAATGGAAATTAACACAATGTAGCATTGTAAAGCATGCAGGTTTCATCATGTAGTTATAATTATTGGCCACTAGATGGCGCTCTAAGACCATTAATGAACATAACAGCGGCATGTGGATGACACGCTGAAATGCGCTTCGACAAGCAAACCAGCGACACCATTGCGAGTGCAACAGCTGAACTAAATCCTCAGCAGGATTGTAATTAAAAATTACATTATTAAAATGTAGAACGCTATAGTAACAGGCATCTATTAATAAGTATTAACTATTGTTACTGAACGGTACAGTCTGCAGCACGTTCTTAGCACTACGGTAGACATTAGCATGCTATCTTAAACTATGATGAGAAAGATACTATCATGTTGACACACAAACTAAATACACGCTAAAATAGCATGAATATAAAATTGTGCACTTACGTTCTCAATAACGCACACGGCAACACAACATATGATTTACACCAGTAGCGTACAACTTTAGGAGCAGCTGTGCTCATATCCGCAACAAACTACGAATTGAAAGGTGAAACTGCGCATTTGCGCAAATACGTGAGTCCAAGGCGTGAAGTCAGCTCGTCAGTCCAGCAGGGAGTTTTCTACAGCCGCCCCCGGATTCATGGGATGAATGCGCAGTAACAGGAAGGTCACTGCTGGGCTAGGGAGCACTGGTATCTCCGTCGTCAGGCATCCTTCGGAGCTCTATCAGTTTGGCGACAGGGCGTGTGTAGAGTTTTCCCTTGATGTCGATCTCTGCGGTGCGTACCTTGCCATCGTCGCTGGGGATGATCCGGGTGATACGTCCAACAGGCCATAACGCCCTCGGGAGTTGTGGATCGACCACCATAACGACAGCACTCACAGGCAGAGATGTTGTTGAATTCCGCCATTTCTGACGTAGTTGGAGACCGGGGAGATACTTGCGGGTGAATTGACCCCAGAAGTGGTCAGCAAGTATCTGGCTGTGTCGCCAGCGGCGGCGTCCTAGTAGATCACTGGGGCCATACACAGCTTGAGGCAGTGAAGCATCCCGCCGCCCCATGAGCAGGAGATTAGGGGTCACAGGATCAGGATCCGCAAGATCTGATGAAGCATAGGCTAACGGCTTAGAATTGAGTATTCCCTCAATTTCAATCAGGACGGTTGACAAGACCTCCTCAGGGATGACATGGTCTTTCAGGATGGTTTGGAGAGATGCCTTTACGGATTTAATTTCCCTCTCCCATGTTCCACCAAAGTGTGGCGCCAAAGGCGGGTTAAATCTGAAGGTGATGCACTGTGTTGCTAACCTTTGCCTGAGCGATGGTTCGAGTGCCTCAAACGCCTCCTGAAGTTCTTTGTCTCCACCACGGAAGTTGGTGCCTCTGTCGCATAAGATCTCAAAGGGTTTCCCTCTTCGTGCAACAAAACGCCGGAGAGACAAGAGAAATGAATCGGTGTCCATACTAGGCAGTAAGTCAAGGTGAACACACCTGGTAGTGAGACACTTGAACACGATGCCCCAACGTTTCTCCTGTCGCCGTCCTATCTTGACCATGTATGGGCCGAAACAGTCAACACCGGTTGACCAGAAGGGGGGCTTGGTAAATCGGAGTCGAGCAGTTGGGAGGTCTGCCATTTTAGGGATAACCGGCTTTCTGCGCCACTTGCGACACTCCACACACCGCCGCTGGTGTTTCTTAATGGCTTGGCGGCCTCTGAGGATCCAATATGTCCTTCTCATCTCTGCGAAGATTCGCTCCGGGCCTGCATGGAGTAAACGAGCATCATAATCTTGCACTAACAGCTGTGTAATGTGGTGATTAGGTGCAAGAACAATAGGATGAACTGCGTCCTCAGGTAGATCCTCAGCTTTACGGAGACGACCTCCAACTCGAATAAGGCCTAGAGTCTGGTCGTACTCTGGTGAAAGTGGACTGAGACGACTGGTAGGCCGGACGGGGTGCGAATGTTGCAGAGCGTTGACTTCCTCTGGGAAGCTCTCGCTCTGTGCTCGCCTGAGAAGTTCTACCTCAGTGTCCAGTCGGTCTGAAGCAGACATAAGGGGTGCGGCCGCCCCATGAAGGGACTGGTGAGTAGCCTGTAGCAGGTCAGACCAGGTGTTGTACTGTGTTGGGTCAGGAGTAGATGCGTCAAAGGTAGTGAGCTGGCCACAAAATGTGACTTTCCTGAGCTCACCTGCGTCTTCTGATTTTGCCGTGTGGATAGCTGGCCACTGAGCAGGATGATCATACAGGAAGTTAGGTCCATTCTTCCAGCGGGTAGGTTGACTCAGCTGATGTAGTGACTTTCCCCGTGTGATGTCATCTGCCGGGTTCTGCTCAGAGGGGACGTACCTCCAGCTAGTAGCATCCGTGAGCTCCTGTATTTCACCTATACGCGTCCCAACAAACACTTTATACTGAGACGAGTCTGATTGGATCCAGCTGAGCACAGTAGTAGAGTCTGACCACATTGTTGTCCGTCTGACAGGTATGGTGAGCTCGGTATGTAGCAGTTTGGCCAGTTGAGCTCCAGTCAGTGCAGCACTGAGCTCCAAGCGAGGCATGGAGAGCTGTCTCCGGGGAGCAACACGAGATCTGGACATAACGAATGACACATGCACATGTCCTTCCTCTCCTTCAGCACGTAGATAGGCGACGGATCCGTACGCCTTCTCTGAAGCATCACAGAAAACATGCAAGTCCACAGGAGAGATATCAGGATTGATGCTTGTTGGCATGTAGCACCGAGGCATGTTAATGTGATCGAGGTGAGATAGTTCGTTCTCCCATGATTGCCATACAGAGAGTAGTTCGCCAGTGATAGGCTCATCCCAGCCTTGCTCATTCCTCCAAAGAGCCTGGATCAAAACCTTAGCTTGCGTGGTGTAGGGGATAATATATCCAAGTGGGTCATATTGAGATGCCAGTACTCTGTATACGTTCCTCAGCGTAGGCTCCGTGGCTACTGCTTGACTGTGCTTGTAACCGAGGGTGTCAGATGGGCAGTGCCACCGGAGACCTAGCGTTGACTCCTGGGAGTCTGCTCTGTCCGCAGTCAACCACAGCTCACAGCCCTCTGACCTTGCCTTTGGGGGGAGATGAGCAATGACATCTGGTAGGTTGCTTGCCCACTGTCTCATATCAAATCCACCAGCAGCGAGCAGGGCTCTCATCTTGTCAATAAGCTGTTTTGCCTGTGATGGGGAACGAAGAGACTGTAGGCAGTTATCTACATAAAAAGCGTTGACAACGGAGTCCAGTACCTCTTGGTAGTCAGAGCTGTTGTCCTTGGCGTGCCGTTGCAGTGCGTATATAGCGCAGCATGGACTGCAGGCAGTGCCGAAGGGTAGAACACGCCATTCGTAGATATCAGGGCTACGGTCGCTCTCCGTATCCCGCCAGAGGAAGCGGAGAAGTGGTTGATCTTCAGGAAGGAGCCTGATTTGATGGAACATCCCGAGGATGTCCCCACTTATGGCGACTGGATGCTCCCTAAACCTGAGGAGTACACCCAGTAGTAGTGGACCAAGGTTAGGTCCGGGAAGCAGGATATCATTGATGGCCAGTTGCTGGTATTTGAACGAACAGTTAAATACTACTCGGGCCTTTCCGTTGTGGTGTACAATGTGGTGGGGAATGTACCATGATTCCTCAGATTGACTTGCCTCGTCACTACTGATCTTCACAACGTACCCAGCCTTCACCAGCTTGTGTATCTCCTCCTTGTAGACTCTGGCTAATTCTGGGCTGCGTGCCAAGCGCCGCTCAGTAGCTCTCAGAAGTGGCATCACTGCAGCTGGGGGAGCGTGTAACCTGGGTGCTGCTTCTTTGCATAGAAGGGGTGTAGCGTAGCAGGCGACTCCATCTACTGTGACCCGAATGGTTTGCTTCTCCAGCGTGTTGATAGCTGCCTGGTCTTGCTTGGAACGTGCAGCTTCCTTTCCGGATCTGTATGGAAGTGTGTCAATCTGCCAAAGCCTTTCAACATGTTGATGCAGGTCTTGAGCAGGAGACAGGAATGCTGTGTGTAAGCAGGAGGCTTCTCTGGTGGGGTTCTGTAGGAAGTTAGTAGGTCCCTGAATAGCCCAGCCTAACAATGTGGATATGGCCACCGGGCCACCTGGAGGTCCCATCTGCACAGGGCATACTGGAGTGATTAGATGGGGATAGTCAGAACCAATAAGGAGCATGGGCTGTACACTATTGAATCCATGTATCGGTACTCCACTCAGATGGTCATGCCTCTTCTTGAGGGACTCCGCCGGACATGACTGAGCAGCGAGACTCAGCTCATCTGCAGTAAAGGCATGGTGGATGTGGTATCTCACCTGTGTGTTGGCCTGGGACGACATCTCAAATGACACAGAAGCACCTTTAAGCTTCACGACATCCTGTCGAATGGTTCTAAGAGGCAAAACTTCTTCCTTCTTGGAGAGACCAAGATGTTTGGCAGCTACTGGAAGAATAATGGTTTGTTCAGTCCAGTACGGCGTGTGTATTTAGGGTCTTGTCTCCATTGTGGAGCTGAACAGGTACTACTTTCAGCAGGACACGACTAGAATGGCTAGCTTGGCCCACATATACCATACTGGAGGTAGTACTAACTGTGAGGACGCTCTGATGTGCTTGGAGTGCAACCTCATGTAGGACAATAAGATGTTGCTCATTGCAGGTGGAGCATGGTTTCTTTAAGGTACATGTCTCCGGTTTGTGTCCGCGTCCACATCTCCAGCATTTGTCCTTCTCCTTTATCCAGTTATTCTTCTCAGCTGTGTTGAGCTTAGCAAATTCAGAACAGGCACTGAGGTAGTGTTCCTGATTGGAACAGTAGGGGCAGTATGGCTTAAAACGCTCTCGCTTCTTAGAGGGGGACAGACCTTGCGTCGAATTGGCTCTGGATGTGTCATGGCTATGAGGGGGCTCAGGAGTCTCTGATCGGTTGGTGATGTAGACGTTAGTGGTATTAGACTTCTGGGGCCTTGTTACCTTGTCCTTACGCTCTATGTGTACAGGTTCCATCCTGGTTGCTTCTGTAACCCTCCTTGATACCTGTACAGCTTGTGCCTTTCTCTCCAACCACGCAGCAAAGTCAGGGAGTGTGTATGTACTATCCGTGCCACTGCGGATGATCCCCTGAGATATACAGTACTCAGCAAAGCGGTCTCTGTAGCTGACAGGCAGCTTACTAAGCAGAGTGTCTACATGAGAACCACATCTCAGTTCGGCACTGGAGGGACCCTCCATAGTGCCTAGCAGCCACACCAAGGTACTAACAGCTGATGAGAAATCCTCAAAGGCTTGTGCATCACCTGGCTTGATAGGAGGAGAATTGAGAATGGCCTTCAGCTCTCCTTGAACAAGCTGGCGTGGCTGGCCATATCACTGTTCTAGGGCTTGCATGGCGCTAGTGTATGGGGTTAGATCGTTCACATACCTCTTCGCCACCTGGTAAGCGTTTGGTAGTTTAAGGAGGTCCAGGAGCACCTGATACTTGTAATCCTCTGATAGATGCTTGTGTGGGCCGAGCACACTGTCCAATCCTGTCTTCAGCATTATGAAGTCACTCTCCTTGCTAGTACTGAATGGGGTTAATTTCAGCTTTGGAATGCCATATGAAGAAGCGATGGCCATTTCCAGGATGTCTGGAATCGTAGGGCCTGCTGGTGCGTGAGGTACAGCTGTCTGCGTCAGCAGTGGTTGCCCTGATGGATGTGTCGCATATGGCGGGTAACACAACCCAGCTGGATAAGGAGGACAAGCAGGGTAGGATTGGTACTGTAGCAACGGCGGAGGAGGTTGCTGTGGATACTGAGGAGGAGCATTAGGAGGCTGGAGCGGAGGCCGAAGCATGTCGGGCTGGGCTGGCGGAGCCTGATGTAAAGCAGACTGTGACACAGACCGTAGATGCTGAGCAGGATCCTGAACAGGATGAAGCGAAGGCAGAGAGGTGTGGTGAGCTGGTGCAGCATAATCCATAGCTACCTGTGACCGGGACGTAGGAACGGGCAAGGTATAAATGGCTTGGCCTTGTACGTATTGTCCTCCCGTCTGGGCTGGCGTGAGGTTATGCTGCTGTGCCAAGGAACCCAACAGGGTTGCTGACTGCTGCAGCGGCTCTTTGACACCTGAGGTTATATTCCCCAGAGGGCTGTGAACCGAAGTCGACCAGTGACCAACAGGGCTGCCTAACTCTAGCCGAGGCAGGCTGGAGTACTGTTGTGGATACAGAGGGTAATGCAGTGGATAAGCTGGGCAGCTTTGTGGGTAAGGCATGTGTTTAGCACTGTCCATTGTAATCTGTAGCTTCTCCAACTGTTTACTCATGTCCTTATAACGTGATTCGAGGCGCTGAAATCGTTCCTCCTCACGGATCTGGAGGTCTTGGTCAGGCGTGGTAGGGTCAAGCTGACCTCGATCACTACACAGTACGCTCTCCGTACCCTGATGTTGGGATCCCTTGAATGGCGGAAGCTGTTTAGCTGGATAGCCAAGCTCGTAGTCCGCAAGGTACCCTGGGAGCTGTCTGACTCTGCTGGGATGAGATTGGACATCTGTCTCTCTGCCGTAATCCTTGGAAGTTGCCATAACACAGCGGGGGGGGGGGGGGGGTACATCCGGCTCGAAGGACCACTTGTGAAGTCTGTGTGCGTTATTTATGGTGCTACCCCGAACTGGTTATGTATTCCGGTAAGAGAATCGCTGCAACTTCAGTTTTCAGTTCAACAGGTTTATTAATATCCAGATCCAGTCTTGTTGTTGGCATTACACGGTTGTGTAAGGTGTGTGTATGTGTGTGTGTGTGTGTGTGGTTTTCTGTAACATAAAGAGACACAGAATATATACAGTAAATATAAAATGTACATAATGAATGCACATATGCAAATAAAGAACAATAAGCAACTCATTCTGCAATATACATGAGTAACAAATAGTTGCTGTGCAAACAACCAGACAATGCCGGATAGTAATGGAAATTAACACAATGTAGCATTGTAAAGCATGCAGGTTTCATCATGTAGTTATAATTATTGGCCACTAGATGGCGCTCTAAGACCATTAATGAACATAACAGCGGCATGTGGATGACACGCTGAAATGCGCTTCGACAAGCAAACCAGCGACACCATCGCGAGTGCAACAGCTGAACTAAATCCTCAGCAGGATTGTAATTAAACATGTAGGACGCTATAGTAACAGGCATCTATTAATAAGTATTAACTATTGTTACTGAACGGTACAGTCTGCAGCACGTTCTTAGCACTACGGTAGACATTAGCATGCTATCTTAAACTATGATGAGAAAGATACTATCATGTTGACACACAAACTAAATACACGCTAAAATAGCATGAACATAAAATTGTGCACTTACGTTCTCAATAACGCACACGGCAACACAACATATGATTTACACCAGTAGCGTACAACTTTAGGAGCAGCTGTGCTCATATCCGCAGCAAACTACAAATTGAAAGGTGAAACTGCGCATGTGCGCAAATACGTGAGTCCAAGGCGTGACGTCAGCTCGTCAGTCCAGCAGGGAGTTTTCTACATGCATTATTGAGAACGTGAGTGCACAATTTTATGTTCATGCTAGTTTAGCATGTATTTTAGTTTGTGTAAGTCAACATGATGGTATCTTTCTTATCATAGTTCAGGATAGCATGCTAATGTCTGCCGTAATGCTAAGAACGTGCTGCAGACTGTACCGTTCAGAAACAATAGTTGCTACTTATTAATAGATGCCTGTTACTACAGCGTTCTACATGTGTTAATTACAATCCTGTTGAAGATTAGTTCAGCTGTTGCACTTGCGATGGTGTTGCTGGTTTGTTTGTTGAAGCGCGTCATCCACATGCTGCTGTTATGTTCATTTATGGTCTTAGAGCGCCATCTAGTGGCCAATAGTCATAACTATATGATGAAACCTGTATGCTTTACTATGCTAAATTGTGTTAATTTCCATTATTATACGGCATTGTCTGGTTGTTTGCACAGCAACTGTTTAATACCTAGCAATTATGTATATTGCAGAGTGAGTTGCTTATTGTTCTTCATTTGTATATATCTGCATTCAATATGTACATTTTATATTTACTGTATTCAATTCAATTTTATTATTATTAAGCGTTATCTCAAGACACTTTACAGATAGAGTAGGTCTAGACCACACTCCAGAATTTACAAGGACCCAACAATTCTAGTAGTTTCCTACTTCTAGGTTGGATTACTGCAATTCTTTACTATCAGGCTGCTCGAAAAAATCCATAAAGACTCTACAGCTGATCCAGAATGCTGCGGCACGTGTTCTGACGGGAACCAGGAAAAGAGATCACGTTTCTCCTGTTTTAGCTTCTCTGCATTGGCTTCCTGTAAAATTTAGAATAGAATTTAAAATCCTTCTTCTCACCTACAAAGCTCTTCATGGTCAGGCTCCATCTTATCTTAAAGAGCTCATAGTACCTTACAACCCTAGGAGAGCACTACGCTCCCAGAATGCAGGGTTACTGGTGGTTCCTAGAGTCTCTAAAAGTAGAACGGGAGCCAGAGCGTTCAGCTATCAGGCTCCTCTCCTGTGTGTAACCCAGGTTTATTTAGTTAGCAAAATAAATAAACTGGTTAAAAAGAAAATTAATCAATAAATATGTTAACATATGGTTAAACGTTTATTGAGAACCTTTTGTAATATTTTATTCCATGGTATGTCATTTCATGAGTTATTTTGTATTAAAAAGCATGTGGACTTTTATTTTGAAAATGTGGACTTTTATTTTGAAAAGGGCACGTTGTTACATAACCCAGGTGACTATCACTCACCAATCAGATTGTCAAAAAGTTTCTCTTGCTAAGAGAGTTTGGTATTTGCAGAGCGAGCTGCAGATGAAAAGCTGTGAGAGAAACGGAGAATAAGGTGGAAAAACCTGTACCTTTGAAAGCCAATTTGGTTGACTTTTGTGAAAGATATCCCATGTACTCAATTTGTCCCTGGTGAAGACAATTAGTGCATTGGTAATCGGGACTTGGCTATTTTGAGTGGGTTGAAGAAATGTTCAACCGACGTTGACCGACATCGACTTGAGAGACACGAGGTTGAAACAAGATGGCGAGCCACCCAGTGATCTGCTGAACCGTTGTGAATACCTGAGTCACAGCGTCTCAATAGGACGTTGCTCACAATCTTCTGAACTGGTAGGATTCATCCAGTTTCTACGAATCCACACTTCTGACTAGTAGGATTTCCTTGAGCTTCTGCAAATTCTGCAGCGGACTCCAAACGAACTTTGAATTACGGTTAACAAGTAAAAAGACGATAGGGGAGAGGAGAACTCCTTTTTCTTTTCTTATTTCTGTTGGTCCTAACCACCAATTTGTTCAGTCTTTTGCTGAATTATTATGGTTTTGTAACTCCGAATTATTATTGTTTTTTTCATTTTCTTTTCCTGGGTGTTACCACTTGTAAATGGGTACATTTACTGCATGTAAATACTCTAATTAAGAGGTGAAATTCACTGATGTGATTTAGATTAACTGAAGTTAACTAAACAAATCAAAACTCTAAACAGAACTAATTAGAGAACCAAAAGGAAAAGAAAACCAAAAAGGATTAAAACCTAAAACCAAACTGAGGTTAAAACTGAAATTAGATTAATATAGAACTAATATTGAACTTGGTATAAACTCAAAAGGTGAAAACCTAAATAACTTAACAAAAAGGGTGTTAAGTGGAATTGTATTTTGTGTAACTGTTGTCCATGGTTTTGTATGTTAATATTCAAATAATAAGCCGGCAGTTTCCTTATTTCCTGGTCTGTGGTTTTCTACTTTTTCTTTCAACATGTTGTAATATTAACTCTTCTGCTCCAGTAGACGAATCTAGTAGAACAATTCTGGTCCATAGAGCATAGATCACTACCACTAGTAATTACCCACAGAGGGGTTACATGTGGAACCAGGTTCCAGTTTGGGTCCGGGAGGCAGACACCGTCTCCACATTTAAGAGTAGGCTTAAGACTTTCCTTTTTGATAAAGCTTATAGTTAGGGCATAGAATCGAATATTGTTAGGGAGTAGTAGTTAGTCACATAGTTTTCAGATTTATCTATCATATAATATAACTAAAGGGAGACTTGGCATACAGCCCGATCCGGTTGGGGAGAGTTCTAGCCCGGCCAGGCTGGAGCTCTCTTTACCTCGTCTCTCTTGGTTTTGTTGTAATAGTTTTAGACAGCTGGGGACTTATTTTGATACACTAGTTAGGGCATAGAATCGAATATTGTTAGGGAGTAGTAGTTAGTCACATAGTTTTCAGATTTATCTATCATATAATATAACTAAAGGGAGACTTGGCATACAGCCCGATCCGGTTGGGGAGAGTTCTAGCCCGGCCGGGCTGGAGCTCTCTTTACCTTGTCTCTCTTGGTTTTGCTGTAATAATTTTAGACAGCTGGGGACTTATTTTGATACACTGAGCTCCTCTCTCCTCTATCTTTCCATCTTTTCATTTATGTGCATCCATGTCCCAGAAATGCTTGTTACTAACCTAGCTCTGGGGAGTCATTCCCCGGTGTCCTTATGTTCTTTTTTCCCCAGCATGTTCCCTTGGATCAGAGAGGCTCCGAAATCAGGGTAGCAGCTGTTGCCATGGTCCCGCTACACGTTCTGTGATGCCATGTTCAACTGCTACACTGCAGTGCCCTGCTACGTCCTGCTACGTCCTGCTACGTCCTGCTGTGCCTTGTAATGCCGCACAGCGTCCTGCTATGCCATGAACTACTACAAAGAACTGCTACAAACTACTAATTTTTTCTATTTTTGTTATTGCCACTCTTGATTCTAACCCCAACCGGCCCGTCAGACACCGCCTACCAAGAGCCTGGGTCTGACCGTGGTTTCTGCCTAAAAGGAAGTTTTTCCTCGCCACTGTCGCACTGTTGCTTGCTCTGGAGGAAACTACTAGAACTGTTGGGTCCTTGTAAATTCTGGAGTGTGGTCTATCTGTAAAGTGTCTTGAGATAACTCTTGTTATGAATTGATACTATAAATAAAATTGAATTGAATTGAATTGAAAATTGAATAGAGCAAGCAACAGTGCGACAGTGGCAAGGAAAAACTTCCTTTTAGGCAGAAACCTCGGTCAGACCCAGGCTCTTGGTAGGCGGTGTCTGACGACCGGTTGGGATTAGAATGAAGAGTGGCGGTAACAGTCACAGAAAATAAATAAATAAAATAAATTAAATAGTAGTTTGTTTGTAGTAGTTCTTTGTAGCATAGCAGGGCACTGTGGGCGTTACAAGGCACAGCAGGACGTAGCTGGGCGTAGTAGAGTGTGGTAGGATGTAACATGGCATCGCAGGACGTGTAGCGGGACCCAGCTGCTACCCTGATTTTTGGCGCCTCCCTGATCCGAGGAAACATGCTGGGCGAAAAAGAACAGAAGGACTCCGGGGAATGACTCCCCGGAGCTAGGTTAGTAACTGGCATTTCTGGGACATGGATGCACATAAATGGAAAGATAGATAGATGAGAGAGGAAATCTGTGTGTCGAAAGAAGTCCCCCAGCAGTCTAAAACTATTACAGCATAACTAAGAGAGACAGGGTAAAGAGAGGACCCTGGCCAGGCTAGAACTCTCCCCAACCTGATCCCATCCCTCTGTCTAGAGGAGATGGGAAGAGAGAGAGAGAGAGAGAGATCCATCCCTCTGTCTAGAGGAGGTGGATGAGAGAGAGAGAGAGAGAGAGAGGGATCCATCCCTCTGTCTAGAGGAGAAGGGGGACAAGAGAAGGGGAGGGAGGGAGAGAGAAAGAGAGAGAGAGAGAGAGGGAAAGAGAGACATGACCATCCCACTGTCTAGCGGAGGTGGCTATGAGAGAGAGAGAGAGAGAGAGAGAGAGAGAGACATGACCATCCCACTGTCTAGCGGAGGTGGCTATGAGAGAGGGAGAGAGAGAGAGAGACATGACCATCCCACTGTCTAGCGGAGGTGGCTATGAGAGAGAGAGAGAGAGAGAGAGAGAGAGACATGACCATCCCACTGTCTAGCGGAGGTGGCTATGAGAGAGAGAGAGAGAGAGAGAGAGAGAGAGAGAGAGAGAGAGAATTCAACTTTATTTATATAGTGCTTAATCACAACAACAGTAATCTCTTTGCCTATAGCGGCGTAACTAAGGGATGGTTCAGGGCTTTCCCGAACCAGTATATCTGTATTTCTTTATGTTCCAGAAAACCACACACACAACCACAAACCTATACAAGTGTGTAATGTAAGCAACATGCACTGTATTCAATGCTGGATCTGGATGCTAATAAATCTGTTGAACTACAACCAAAGGTTGCAGCAACTATCTTACCGGAGTACAAAGCCAGTTCGGGGTAGCACCAGACATAACGTACACAGACTTCACAGTTATCTATCCTTAATGCTGAAATAAAAGTTTTTGCCCGTATACGGGCCTTGCGATTAGAACCTCATATAACTATGTCAGTTAAGAGTGACCAGACGGGCTTTGTGAAATTGCTACTTGCTTCTGACAATGTACGACAACTGCTTCATGTCATCCATGCAAGGATATCCTATCCCCAGTATTGAGCCTTGACGCAGAGAAAGCCTTTGATAGGTTGGAATGGGATTACTTGTGGATGGTCCTACAGCGCTTTAATCTGGGCCCAACTTTTATTAGTTTTATTAATCTACTTTACAGCAACCCATCTGCGATGATAAACACAAACTGCATTATATCAAATAAGTTTGAGTTATCACGTTCATGCTGACAGGGATGCCCATTTAGTCCTTTTCTTTTTATACTGTCAGTAGAACCCCCTGCACAGAAAATTCGCCAACACCCGATAATTTCCCCCATAACTTTCAATAACACCACACACTCCATATTGCTGTATGCTGATGATATATTATTATATATAATAACTATATAGTATATTATATATATATATATATATATATATATATATAGTATATACACTCACCGGCCACTTTATTAGGTACCCCATGCTAGTAACGGGTTGGACCCCCTTTTGCCTTCAGAACTGCCTCAATTCTTCGTGGCATAGATTCAACAGGGTGCTGGAAGCATTCCTCAGGGAGTTTGGTCCATATTGACATGATGGCATCACACAGTTGCCGCAGATTTGTCGGCTGCACATCCATGATGCGAATCTCCCGTTCCACCACATCCCAAAGATGCTCTATTGGATTGAGATCTGGTGACTGTGGAGGCCATTTGAGTACAGCGAACTCATTGTCATGTTCAAGAAACCAGTCTGTGATGATTCCAGCTTAATGACATGGCGCATTATCCTGCTGAAAGTAGCCATCAGAAGTTGGGTACATTATGGTCATAAAGGGATGGACATGGTCAGCAACAATACTCAGGTAGGCTGTGGCGTTGCAACGATGCTCAATTGGTACCAAGGGGCCCAAAGAGTGCCAAGAAAATATTCCCCACACCATGACACCACCACCACCAGCCTGAACCGTTGATACAAGGCAGGATGGATCCATGCTTTCATGTTGTAGACGCCAAATTCTGACCCTACCATCCGACTGTCGCAGCAGAAATCGAGACTCATCAGACCAGGCAACGTTTTTCCAATCTTCTATTGTCCAATTTCGATGAGCTTGTGCAATTGTAGTCTCAGTTTCCTGTTCTTAGCTGAAAGGAGTGGCAACCAATGTGGTCTTCTGCTGCTGTAGCCCATCTGTCTCAAAGTTCGACGTACTGTGCGTTCAGAGATGCTCTTCTGCCCACCTTGGTTGTAACGGGTGGTTATTTGAGTCACTGTTGCCCTTCTATCAGCTCGAACCAGTCTGGCCATTCTCCTCTGACCTCTGGCATCAACAAGGCATTTCCGCCCACAGAACTGCCGCTCACTGGATGTTTTTTCTTTTTCGGACCATTCTCTGTAAACCCTAGAGATGGTTGTGCGTGAAAATCCCAGTAGATTAGCAGTTTCTGAAATACTCAGACCAGCCCTTCTGGCACCAACAATCATGCCACGTTCAAAGTCACTCAAATCACCTTTCTTCCCCATACTGATGCTCGGTTTGAACTGCAGGAGATTCTCTTGACCATGTCTACATGCCTAAATGCACTGAGTTGCCGCCATGTGATTGGCTGCTTAGAAATTAAGTGTTAACGAGCAGTTGGACAGGTGTACCTAATAAAGTGGCCGGTAAATCCAGATTTGAGCCTGACGGTATTACCCCGGTACATTCCAGTGATCGAACAATTTAAATACCTGGGGGTGGACATTTTTCCGTCGTTAGTTAATATTGCCAATTCAAACTTTCAGTTTAGTCTTTTGTTTGTTATATATATTATATTCTGTAAGTTACTGGGTGTTGGGCTCCTTTTGTTCTGTTGTTTATTCACAACACCCAGTACCTCTCTTTGTGTTACTTGTTTATCCACTGTAGTCATTAAACTACCTTCATTTTACTATACCCTCGTTTCCCTTTTGTTTGGGTTTCTCCACATCCTTCCTAATAACGTTATGGTCATCTTAACATCGACCCAGAACGTAACATACAACAAAAGTGACTCACTGGACTGGGATACCATTTGGTCCTCGATTGGCTTTGCTTCTAAGAACCCGAATCACCAACAGATCCATTTCAACTATATCTATAGGACTTACCTCACTCCCAGGAAAAGCTGTCTTATGAAACGCTCAACTTCTCCGATCTGTACCCTCTGTTTAGGTTCTAACAGGAACCAGGAAAAGAGACCACATCTCTCCTGTTTTAGCTTCTCTGCATTGGCTTCCTGTAAAATCTAGAATAGAATTTAAAATCCTTCTTCTCACATACAAAGCTCTTCATGGTCAGGCACCATCTTATCTTATAGAGCTCATAGTACCTTACAACCCTACAAGAGCACTACTCTCCCAGAATGCAGGGTTACTTGTGGTTCCTCGAGTCTCTAAAAGTAGAACGGGAGCCAGAGCGTTCAGTTATCAGGCTCCTCTCCTGTGGAACCAGGTTCCAGTTGGGGTTCGGGAGGCAGACACCGTCTCCATATTTAAGAGTAGGCTTAAGACTTTCCTCTTTGATAAAGCTTATTGTTAGGGCATAAAATGGAATATTGTTAGGGAGTGAGGAGTCGCAGCGTCCGCCTAACCCGGCCCACTTATTTTGATACACTAGTTAGGGCATAGAATCGAATATTGTTAGGGAGTAGTAGTTAGTCACATAGTTTTCAGATTTATCTATCATATAATAAAACTAAAGGGAGACTTGGCATACAGCCCGATCCGGTTGGGGAGAGTTCTAGCCCGACAAGGCTCCTCTCTTTACCCTGTCTCTCTTGGTTTTGCTGTAATAGTTTTAGACAGCTGGGGGACTTACTTTGACACACTGAGTTCCTCTCTCCTCTATCTTCCTATCTTTTCATTTATGTGCATCCATGTCCCAGAAATGCATGTTACTAACCTAGCTCTGGGGAGTCATTCCCCGGAGTCCTTATGTTCTTTTTTCCCCAGCATGTTCCCTCGGATCAGGGATGCTCCAAAATCATGGAAGCAGCTGTCGCCATGGTCCCGCTACATGTTCTGCGGTGCCATGTTCATCTGCTACACTCTGCGGTGCCCAGCTACATCCTGCTGTGCCTTGTAATGCCGCACAGTGCCCTGCTATGCCATGAACTACTACAAAGAACTGCTACAAACTACTATTTTTTTCTATTTTTGTTATTTCCACTAACCCCAACCGGCCCGTCAGACGCCGCCTACCAAGAGCCTGGGTCTGTCCGAGGTTTCTGCCTAAAAGGAAGTTTTTCCTCGCCACTGTCGCACTGTTGCTTGCTTTGGAGGAAACTACTAGAACTGTTGGGTCCTTGTAAATTTTGGAGTGTGGTCTAGACCTACTCTATCTGTAAAGTGTCTTGAGATAACTCTTGTTATGAATTGATACTATAAATAAAATTGAATTGAATTGTTTAGATGGTTGTATAGACATGCATATATACTGGGAATGTAAGGATGTGAAGCTTTTTTGAGGGGAGGTTTCGGCCACTTTATCTAATGTTATGGATGATGTTGTACCGTGTTCTCCTGCTGTGCTGCTCTTGAACGATGACTCCTCACTAAAGAGGACATGTTGGAAAAAGCGTATACTCTTAAAAGGCATCACTGCGGCCAAGAAAATGCTAGCGCTACGTTGGAAACCTCCACATGCAATTACTAACCCTCAATGGATTAACGTAATCGAGAGGGAGCTATCAGTGGCAAAAATGCACAGTGCAGAGCGTGGCAATCAATGGTTGATAGTTTGACGGTAATTTAATATCTGTAAATAAATTGCTGGTTTTGTGGTCTTTTATGGCCGGTAAAATCTGATAGAGATCCAGGGTATGAGGGATTGGGTGGACAGGGTGGGGTCGCAACTGTGTTTGTTTTGTTTTTGTTTTAATTTATAATTTTTAGGGGTCCAAGCCCGAGGATGCGTGCACCGCGGTATCGCAAGGCGATACGCGGTTCACACAGCAGGGCTGTGGAACCCTATTGTTTTCGGTAGGTTTCTTAGTAGTTTTTTAGGGGTCCAAGCCCGAGGATGCGTGCACCGCGGTATCGCAAGGCGATACGCGGTTCACACAGCAGGGCTGTGGAACCTATTGTTTTCGGTAAGATTTTTCTCCATTATTTTTCTTCTCCGCAAAAAGTGGTGCTGCAGCCTAAACCGTACATGGTGGCGACGCGCCATTTTCAGGACTGGTCCGAAAGTCCGCAAAGACCTCACGCCAAAAAAATTCATCCACTTCTACCACTAGGTGGCGCTATAGCAGAGAACAAACACGTTTGGCCCTATAACTCCCAAACCGTCATCGGAAATTTAAAAACCTTACATCCACGCGTTCCCTGATCCTACTGAATCTCGTGATATAGGCCACGCCCATTTCCGCCTAGACTTTTCTGCGTGAAAAATCGCGATTTATCAAAAACCTACTTTTTCTATCTCCTCCGAGACCGTGCAATGGATCTGCACGAAACTTGGCACATAGCATCTCCGACCGACCTGACACAAAGTTGTATAAAGAATTTTTATAGGATAAAAATTGCGGGTTACACGCAAACAAATTTGTGTAGCTAGCTATGGAAACATTTCCTTTGCCATATCTCGGCCAAAGTAAATGCTATCAAAGCCAAAACTTTACAATATTACTTGCTATGACCCCCTGAGGCTCTGTACCAAATTTGACGAACATTGGCCGCTAGGGGGCGCCACAAATACAAAAATGTGTGTTTTTCACGAACAAACTTTGCCATATCTCAGCCAAAATACGTGGTATCGACACCAAACTTGGGGTGATTGTTTGGCATGCCGCACGGAAGCTTCATACATAATTTGGTAACGATGGGCCATTAGGGGGCGCTATAATCGACGTTTGATGATTTTGTGGACAAAGTCAATGCGTTTAAATGGGGAATTTGCAATTGCAATATCTCTGCCGCAGTAAATGCTATCAAAACCAAACCGGCAATGATTGTTTCACCCACCGCCCGGAGGCTCACTGCCAAATTTGGTAGACAGGCCCTCCGGGGGCGCTTTAATCAACATAGAACAATTCCCCGGGTCGCTGGGGACGACTGGCGCGGGGAGGCTTGGACCCCGTTGAAACTGCGTGCAGTTCTAGTTAGGGGTCCAAGCCCGAGGATGCGTGCACCGCGGTATCGCAAGGCGATACGCGGTTCACACAGCAGGGCTGTGGAACCCTATTGTTTTCGGTAGGTTTCTTAGTATTTTTTAGGGGTCCAAGCCCGAGGATGCGTGCACCGCGGTATCGCAAGGCGATACGCGGTTCACACAGCAGGGCTGTGGAACCCTATTGTTTTCGTAAGGATTTTCCATTATTATTAGGGGTCCAAGCCCGAGGATGCGTGCACCGCGGTATCGCAAGGCGATACGCGGTTCACACAGCAGGGCTGTGGAACCCTATTGTTTTCGCTAGGATTTTCCATTATCCATTATCCATTATATTATTAGGGGTCCAAGCCCGAGGATGCGTGCACCGCGGTATCGCAAGGCGATACGCGGTTCACACAGCAGGGCTGTGGAACCCTATTGTTTTCGGTAGGTTTCTTAGTTTTTTTTTTTTTTTTTTTTTTTCCATTATTCTTCTCCGCATAAAAGTGGTGCTGCAGCCTAAACCGTACATGGTGGCGACGCGCCATTTTCAGGACTGGTCCAAAAGTCCGCAAGGACCTCAGCCAAAAAAATTCATACACTTCTACCACTAGGTGGCGCTATAGCAGAGAAAAAACATGTTTGGCCCTATAACTCCCAAACCGTACATCGGAAATTTAAAAACCTTACATCCACGCGTTCCCTGGATCCTACTGAATCTCGTGATATAGGCCACGCCCATTTCCGCCTAGACTTTTATGCGTGAAAAATGGCGATTTATCAAAAACCTACTTTTTCTATCTCCTCCGAGACCGTGCAATGGATCTGCACGAAACTTGGCACATACCATCTCCAGACCAACCTGACAAAAGTTTGCATAAAGATTATTTATAGGATAAAAATTGTGCGTATTACGCGCAAACAAAGTTGTGTAGCTAGCTATGGAAACATTTCCGTTGCCATATCTCGGCCAAGACAAATGTTATCAAAGCCAAACTTTAGAATATTACTTGCTATGACCCCCTGAGGCTCTGTACCAAATTTGACGAACATTGGCCACTAGGGGGCGCTACAAATACAAAAAAGGTTGTTTTTCATGAACAAACTTTGCCTTATTTCGGCTAAAATAAACGCTATCAAAGCCAAACTTTACAATATTACTTGCTATGATCCCCTGAGGCTCTGTAACAAATGTCACGAACATTGGCCACTAGGGGGCGCTACAAATACAAAAAGGTGTGTTTTTCACGAACAGACTTTGCCATATCTCGGCCAAAATACGTGGTATCGACACCAAACTTGGGTTGATTGTTTGGCATGCCGCCGGGGGGCTTCATACCGAATTTGGTAACGATGGGCCATTAGGGGGCGCTATAATCAACGTTTGTTGGTTTTGTGGACAAAGTCAATGCATTTACATGGGAAATTTGCAATTGCAATATCTCTGCCGCAGTAAATGCTATAAAGACAAAACCGGTAATGATTGTTTCGCCCGCCGCCCGGAGGCTCACTGCCAAATTTGGTAAAGACAGAACCTTAGGGGGCGCTCTGATCAACATAGAACATTTCCCCGGTTCGCTGGGGACGACTGGCGCGGGGAGGCTTGGACCCCGTTGAAACTGCGTGCAGTTCTAGTTATTATTCCGCGCCGCATAAAAGTGGTGCTGCAGCCTAAACCGTACATGGTGGCGACGCGCCATTTTCAGGACTGGTCCAAAAGTCCGCAAAGACCTCAGCCAAAAAAATTTAACCTCTTCCACCACTAGGTGGCGCTATACCAGGACAAAACGCGTTTGGCCCTATAACTTGCAAACCGTACATCGGAAATTTAAAAACGTTACATCCACGCGTTCCCTGGATCCTACTGAATCTCGTGATATAGGCCACGCCCATTTCCGCCTAGACTTTTATGCGTGAAAAATCGCGATTTATCAAAAACCTACTTTTTCTAACTCCTCCGAGACCGTGCAATGGATCTGCACGAAACTTGGCACATAGCATCTCCAGACCGACCTGACACAAAGTTGTATAAAGAATTTTGATAGGATAAAAATTGCGCGTGTTACACGCAAACAAATTTGTGTAGCTAGCTATGGAAACATTTCCTTTGCCATATCTCGGCCAAAATAAATGCTATCAAAGCCAAACTTTAGAATATTACTTGCTATGACCCCCTGAGGCTCTGTACCAAATTTGACGAATATTGGCCGCTAGGGGGCGCCACAAATACAAAAATGTGTGTTTTTCATGAACAAACTTTGCCATATCTTGGCCAAAATACGTGGTATCGACACCAAACTTGGGGTGATTGTTTGGCATGCCGCACGGAAGCTTCATACATAATTTGGTAACGATGGGCCATTAGGGGGCGCTATAATCGACGTTTGATGATTTTGTGGACAAAGTCAATGCGTTTAAATGGGGAATTTGCAATTGCAATATCTCTGCCACAGTAAATGCTATCATAACCAAACCGGCAATGATTGTTTCACCCACCGCCCGGAGGCTCACTGCCAAATTTGGTAGACAGGCCCTCCGGGGGCGCTTTAATCAACATAGAACAATTCCCCGGGTCGCCGGGGACGACTGGCGCGGGGAGGCTTGGACCCCGTTGAAACTGCTTGCAGTTCTAGTTTTTCTTCTCCACATAAAAGTGGTGCTGCAGCCTAAACCGTACATGGTGGCGACGCGCCATTTTCAGGACTGGTCCGAAAGTCCGCAAAGACCTCAGCCAAAAAAATTGACCCACTTCTACCACTAGGTGGCGCTATAGCAGAGAAAAAACACGTTTGGCCCTATAACTCCCAAACCGTACATCGGAAATTTAAAAACCTTACATCCACGCGTTCCCTGGATCCTATTGAATCTCGTGATATAGGCCACGCCCATTTCCGCCTACTTTTTTATGCGTGAAAAATCGCGATTTAGCGAAAACCTACTTTTTCTAACTCCTCCTAGACCGTGCAATGGATCGGCACCAAACTAGGCACATAGCATCTCCAGACCCACCTGACACAAAGTTGTATAAAGATTATTTATAGAATAAGAATTGCGCGTGTTACGCGCAAACAAAGTTTTGTAGCTAGCTATGAAAACATTGCCGTTGCCATATCTCGGCCAAATAAATGCTATCAAAGCCAACTTTACAATATTATTTGCTATGACCCCCTGAGGCTCTGTACAAATTTGATGAACATTGGCCGCTAGGTGGCGCTACAAACACAAAAAACAATTGTTTTTCATGAACGTACTTTGCCATATCCAGGCCAAAATAAATGCTATCAAAGCCAACTATACAATATTACTTGCTATGACCCCCTGAGGCTCTGTACCACATTTGATGAACATTGGCCGCTAGGGGGCGCCACAAATACAAAAAAGTGTGTTTTTCATGAACAAACTTTGCATATCTCGGCCAAAATACGTGTTATCAACACCAAACTTGGGATGATTGTTTGGCATGCCGCCCGAGGCTTTATATCGATTTGGTAACGATTGGCCATTAGGGGGCGCTATATTGACATTTGTTGTTTTGTCGACAAGTCAATGCATTTAAATGGGAAATTTGCAATTGCAATATCTCTGCCGCAGTAAATGCTATAAAAACCAAACCGGTAATGATTGTTTCGCCCACCGCCCGAGGCTCTCTGCCAGATTTGGTAGACAGGCCCTTAGGGGGCGCTCTGATCAACAGAGGACATTTCCCCGGGTCGCTGGGGACGACTGGCGCGGGGAGGCTTGGACCCCGTTGAAACTGCGTGCAGTTCTAGTTAGGGGTCCAAGCCCGAGGATGCGTGCACCGCGGTATCGCAAGGCGATACGCGGTTCACACAGCAGGGCTGTGGAACCCTATTGTTTTCGGTAGGTTTCTTCTTAGTTTTTTATTTAGTTTTTTTTTTCCATTATTCTTCTCCGCATAAAAGTGGTGCTGCAGCCTAAACCGTACATGGTGGCGACGCGCCATTTTCAGGACTGGTCCAAAAGTCCGCAAGGACCTCAGCCAAAAAAATTCATACACTTCTACCACTAGGTGGCGCTATAGCAGATAAAAAACATGTTTGGCCCTATAACTCCCAAACCGTACATCGGAAATTTAAAACCTTACATCCACGCGTTCCCTGGATCCTAATGAATCTCGTGATATAGGCCACGCCCATTTCCGCCTAGACTTTTATGCGTGAAAAATGGCGATTTATCAAAAACCTACTTTTTCTATCTCCTCCGAGACCGTGCAATGGATCTGCACGAAACTTGGCACATACCATCTCCAGACCAACCTGACAAAAAGTTTGCATAAAGATATTTATAGGATAAAAATTGTGCGTATTACGCGCAAACAAAGTTGTGTAGCTAGCTATGGAAACATTTCCGTTGCCATATCTCGGCCAAGACAAATGTTATCAAAGCCAAACTTTAGAATATTACTTGCTATGACCCCCTGAGGCTCTGTACCAAATTTGACGAACATTGGCCACTAGGGGGCGCTACAAATACAAAAAAGGTTGTTTTTCATGAACAAACTTTGCC
Source organism: Etheostoma spectabile (assembly GCF_008692095.1). Lineage (NCBI taxonomy): Eukaryota > Metazoa > Chordata > Actinopteri > Perciformes > Percidae > Etheostoma > Etheostoma spectabile. The sequence continues at coordinate 21,974 of NW_022604639.1, read as the reverse complement.
ATATTTCGGTCAAAATAAATGCTATCAAAGCCAAACTTTACAATATTACTTGCTATGATCCCCTGAGGCTCTGTAACAAATGTCACGAACATTGGCCACTAGGGGGCGCTACAAATACAAAAAGGTGTGTTTTTCACGAACAGACTTTGCCTTATCTCGGCCAAATACGTGGTATCGACACCAAACTTGGGTTGATTGTTTGGCATGCCGCCGGGGGGCTTCATACCGAATTTGGTAACGATGGGCCATTAGGGGGCGCTATAATCAACGTTTGTTGGTTTTGTGGACAAAGTCAATGCATTTACATGGGAAATTTGCAATTGCAATATCTCTGCCGCAGTAAATGCTATAAAAACCAAACCGGTAATGATTGTTTCGCCCACCGCCCGGAGGCTCACTGCCAAATTTGGTAGAGAAGGGCCCTTAGGGGGCGCTCTGATCAACATAGGACATTTCCCCGGTTCGCTGGGGACGACTGGCGCGGGGAGGCTTGGACCCCGTTGAAACTGCGTGCAGTTCTAGTTAGGGGTCCAAGCCCGAGGATGCGTGCACCGCGGTATCGCAAGGCGATACGCGGTTCACACAGCAGGGCTGTGGAACCCTATTGTTTTCGGTAAGATTTTCCATTATCCATTATTATTTTTCTTCACCACGTAAACCTGGTGCTGCAGCCTAAACCGTACATGGTGGCGACGCGCCATTTTCAGGACTGGTCCAAAAGTCCGCAAAGACCTCAGCCAAAAAAATTCGCACACTTCCACCACTAGGTGGCGCTATACCAGGACAAAACGCGTTTTGCCCTATAACTCCCAACCGTACATCGGAATTTAAAACGTTACATCCACGCGTTCCCTGGATCCTACTGAATCTCGTGATATAGGCCACGCCCATTTCCGCCTACACTTTTATGCGTGAAAAATCGCGATTTATCGAAAACCTACTTTTCTATCTCCTCCGAGACCGTGCAATGGATCTGCACGAAACTTGGCACATAGCATCTCCAGACCGACCTGACACAAAGTTGTATAAAGATTATTATAGGATAAGAATTGCGCGTGTTACGCGCAAACAAAGTTTTGTAGCTAGCTATGAAAACATTGCCGTTGCCATATCTCGGCCAAGATAAATGCTATCAAAGCCAAACTTTAGAATATTACTTGCCATGACCCCCTGAGGATCTGTACCAAATTTGACGAACATTGGCCACTAGGGGCGCTACAAATACAAACAAGTGTGTTTTTCACGAACGGACTTTGCCATATCTCGGCCAAATACGTGGTATCAACACCATACTTGGGGTGATTGTTTGGCATGCCGCACGGAAGCTTCAAACCAATCTGGTAACGATGGGCCACTAGGGGGCGCTATAATCGACGTTTGTTGGTTTTGTGGACAAAGTCAATGCCTTTAAATGGGAAATTTGCAATTGCAATATCTCTGCCACAGTAAATGCTGTAAAAACCAAACCGGTAATGATTGTTTCGCCCACCGCCCGGAGCTCACTGCCAAATTTGGTAAAGACAGGCCCTTAGGGGGCGCTGTAATCAACATAGAGCATTTCCCCGGGGCGCTGGGGACGACTGGCGCGGGGAGGCTTGGACCCCGTTGAAACTGCGTGCAGTTCTAGTTAGGGGTCCAAGCCCGAGGATGCGTGCACCGCGGTATCGCAAGGCGATACGCGGTTCACACAGCAGGGCTGTGGAACCCTATTGTTTTCGGTAGGTTTCTTAGTAGTTAGGGGTCCAAGCCCGAGGATGCGTGCACCGCGGTATCGCAAGGCGATACGCGGTTCACACAGCAGGGCTGTGGAACCCTATTGTTTTCGCTAGGATTTTCCTCCTCCATTTTCCATTATTATTATTATTCCACGCCGCATAAAAGTGGTGCTGCAGCCTAAACCGTACATGGTGGCGACGCGCACTTTCAGGACTGGTCCCAAACTCCGCAAAGACCTCAGCTAAAAAATTTGACCCACTTCCACCACTAGGTGGCGCTATACAAGGACAAAACGCGTTTGGCTTTATAACTCGCAAACCGTACATCGGAAATTTAAAAAACTTACATCCACGCGTTCCCTGGATCCTACTGAATCTCGTGATATAGGCCACGCCCATTTCCGCCTACACTTTTATGCGTGAAAAAATCGCGATTTATCAAAACCTACTTTTTCTATCTCCTCCGAGACCGTGCAATGGATCTGCACGAAACTTGGCACATAGCATCTCCAGACCAACCTGACACAAAGTTGTATAAAGAATTTTTATAGGATAAAAATTGCGCGTGTTACACGCAAACAAATTTGTGTAGCTAGCTATGGAAACATTTCCTTTGCCATATCTCGGCCAAAATAAATGCTATCAAAGCCAACTTTAGAATATTACTTGCTATGACCCCCTGAGGCTCTGTACCAAATTTGACGAACATTGGCCGCTAGGGGCGCCACAAATACAAAATGTGTGTTTTTCATGAACAAACTTTGCCATATCTTGGCCAAAATACGTGGTATCGACACCAAACTTGGGGTGATTGTTTGGCATGCCGCACGGAAGCTTCATACATAATTTGGTAACGATGGGCCATTAGGGGGCGCTATAATCGACGTTTGATGATTTTGTGGACAAAGTCAATGCGTTTAAATGGGGAATTCGCAATTGCAATATCTCTGCCACAGTAAATGCTATCAAAACCAAACCGGCAATGATTGTTTCACCCACCGCCCGGAGGCTCACTGCCAAATTTGGTAGACAGGCCCTCCGGGGGCGCTTTAATCAACATAGAACAATTCCCCGGGTCGCTGGGGACGACTGGCGCGGGGAGGCTTGGACCCCGTTGAAACTGCGTGCAGTTCTAGTTTTTTTTTTTTTTCATTATTCTTCTCCGCATAAAAGTGGTGCTGCAGCCTAAACCGTACATGGTGGCGACGCGCCATTTTCAGGACTGGTCCAAAAGTCCGCAAGGACCTCAGCCAAAAAAATTCATACACTTCTACCACTAGGTGGCGCTATAGCAGAGAAAAAACATGTTTGGCCCTATAACTCCCAAACCGTACATCGGAAATTTAAAAACCTTACATCCACGCGTTCCCTGGATCCTAATGAATCTCGTGATATAGGCCACGCCCATTTCCGCCTAGACTTTTATGCGTGAAAAATGGCGATTTATCAAAAACCTACTTTTTCTATCTCCTCCGAGACCGTGCAATGGATCTGCACGAAACTTGGCACATACCATCTCCAGACCAACCTGACAAAAGTTTGCATAAAGATTATTTATAGGATAAAAATTGCGCGTATTACGCGCAAACAAAGTTGTGTAGCTAGCTATGGAAACATTTCCGTTGCCATATCTCGGCCAAGACAAATGTTATCAAAGCCAAACTTTAGAATATTACTTGCTATGACCCCCTGAGGCTCTGTACCAAATTTGACGAACATTGGCCACTAGGGGCGCTACAAATACAAAAAAGGTTGTTTTTCATGAACAAACTTTGCCATATTCCGGTCAAAATAAATGCTATCAAAGCCAAACTTTACAATATTACTTGCTATGATCCCCTGAGGCTCTGTAACAAATGTCACGAACATTGGCCACTAGGGGGCGCTACAAATACAAAAAGGTGTGTTTTTCATGAACGGACTTTGCCATATCTCGGCCAAAATACGTGGTATCAACACCATACTTGGGGTGATTGTTTGGCATGCCGCACGGAAGCTTCAAACCAAATTTGGTAACGATGGGCCACTAGGGGGCGCTATAATCGACGTTTGTTGGTTTTGTGGACAAAGTCAATGCCTTTAAATGGGAAATTTGCAATTGCAATATCTCTGCCACAGTAAATGCTGTAAAAACCAAACCAGTAATGATTGTTTCGCCCACCGCCCCGGAGGCTCACTGCCAAATTTGGTAAAGACAGGCCCTTAGGGGGCGCTGTAATCAACATAGAGCATTTCCCCGGGGCACTGGGGACGACTGGCGCGGGGAGGCTTGGACCCCGTTGAAACTGCGTGCAGTTCTAGTTAGGGGTCCAAGCCCGAGGATGCGTGCACCGCGGTATCGCAAGGCGATACGCGGTTCACACAGCAGGGCTGTGGAACCCTATTGTTTTCGCTAGGATTTTCCTCCTCCATTTTCCATTATTAGGGGTCCAAGCCCGAGGATGCGTGCACCGCGGTATCGCAAGGCGATACGCGGTTCACACAGCAGGGCTGTGGAACCCTATTGTTTTCGCTAGGATTTTCCTCCATTATTATTATTATTATTATTATTATTATTATTATTATTATTATTCCGCGCCGCATAAAAGTGGTGCTGCAGCCTAAACCGTACATGGTGGCGACGCGCCATTTTCAGGACTGGTCCAAAAGTCCGCACAGACCTCAGCCAAAAAAATTGGCATACTTCCACCACTAGGTGGCGCTATACCAGGACAAAACGCGTTTTGCCCTATAACTCGCAAACTGTACATCGGAAATTTAAAAAACTTACATCCACGCGTTCCCTGGATCCTACTGAATCTCGTGATATGGCTACGCCCATTTCCGCCTAGACTTTTATGCGTGAAAAATCGCGATTTATCAAAACCTACTTTTTCTATCTCCTCCGAGACCGTGCAATGGATCTGCACGAAACTTGGCACATAGCATCTCCAGACCGACCTGACACAAAGTTGTATAAAGAATTTTATAGGATAAAAATTGCGCGTGTTACACGCAAACAATTTGTGTAGCTAGCTATGGAAACATTTCCTTTGCCATATCTCGGCCAAAATAAATGCTATCAAAGCCAAACTTTAGAATATTACTTGCTATGACCCCCTGAGGCTCTGTACTAAATTTGACGAACATTGGCCGCTAGGGGGCGCCACAAATACAAAAATGTGTGTTTTTCATGAACAAACTTTGCCATATCTTGGCCAAAATACGTGGTATCGACACCAAACTTGGGGTGATTGTTTGGCATGCCGCCCTGACGCTTTATATCGAATTTGGTAACGATTGGCCATAAGGGGGCGCTATAATTAACATTTGTTGGTTTTGTGGACAAAGTCAATGCATTTAAATGGGAAATTTGCAATTGCAATATCTCTGCCACAGTAAATGCTATCAAAACCAAACCGGTAATGATTGTTTCGCCCACCGCCCGGAGGCTCACTGCCAAATTTGGTAAAGACAGGCCCTTAGGGGGCGCTCTGATCAACATAGAGCATTTCCCCGGGTCGCTGGGGACGACTGGCGCGGGGAGGCTTGGACCCCGTTGAAACTGCGTGCAGTTCTAGTTAGGGGTCCAAGCCCGAGGATGCGTGCACCGCGGTATCGCAAGGCGATACGCGGTTCACACAGCAGGGCTGTGGAACCCTATTGTTTCCGGTAGGTTTCTTAGTTTTTTTTTCCATTATTCTTCTCCGCATAAAAGTGGTGCTGCAGCCTAAACCGTACATGGTGGCGACGCGCCATTTTCAGGACTGGTCCAAAAGTCCGCAAGGACCTCAGCCAAAAAAATTCATACACTTCTACCACTAGGTGGCGCTATAGCAGAGAAAAAACATGTTTGGCCCTATAACTCCCAAACCGTACATCGGATATTAAAAAACCTTACATCCACGCGTTCCCTGGATCCTAATGAATCTCGTGATATAGGCCACGCCCATTTCCGCCTAGACTTTTATGCGTGAAAAATCGCGATTTATCAAAAACCTACTTTTTCTATCTCCTCCGAGACCGTGCAATGGATCTGCACGAAACTTGGCACATAGCATCTCCAGACCGACCTGACACAAAGTTGTATAAAGAATTTTTATAGGATAAAAATTGCGCGTGTTACACGCAAACAAATTTGTGTAGCTAGCTATGAAAACATTTCCTTTGCCATATCTCGGCCAAAATAAATGCTATCAAAGCCAAACTTTACAATATTACTTGCTATGACCCCTTGAGGCACTGTAACAAATATGACGAACATTGGCCACTAGGGGGCGCTACAAACACAAAAACAATTGTTTTTCATGAACGTACTTTGCCATATCCCGGCCAAAATAAATGCTATCAAAGCCAAACTTTACAGTATTACTTGCTATGACCCCCTGAGGATCTGTAACAAATCTGACGAACATTGGCCACTAGGGGGCGCTACAAATACAAACAAGTGTGTTTTTCACGAACGTACTTTGCCATATCTCGGCCACAATACGTGGTATCAACACCAAACTTGGGGTGATTGTTTGGCATGCCGCACGGAAGCTTCATACGTAATTTGGTAACGATGGACCATTAGGGGGCGCTATAATCGACGTTTGTTGGTTTTGTGGACAAAGTCAATGCATTTAAATGGGAAATTTGCAATTGCAATATCTCTGCCACAGTAAATGCTATAAAAACCAAACCGGTAATGATTGTTTCGCCCACCGCCCGGAGGCTCTCTGCCAGATTTGGTAAAGACAGGCCCTTAGGGGGGGCTCTAATCAACATAGAACATTTCCCCGGGTCGCTGGGGACGACTGGCGCGGGGAGGCTTGGACCCCGTTGAAACTGCGTGCAGTTCTAGTATTTAGGGGTCCAAGCCCGAGGATGCGTGCACCGCGGTATCGCAAGGCGATACGCGGTTCACACAGCAGGGCTGTGGAACCCTATTGTTTTCGGTAGGTTTCTTAGTTTTTTTTTCCATTATTCTTCTCCGCATAAAAGTGGTGCTGCAGCCTAAACCGTACATGGTGGCGACGCGCCATTTTCAGGACTGGTCCAAAAGTCCGCAAGGACCTCAGCCAAAAAAATTGGCACACTTCCACCACTAGGTGGCGCTATACCAGGACAAAACGCGTTTGGCCCTATAACTCGCAAACCGTACATCGGAAATTTAAAAACGTTACATCCACGCGTTCCCTGGATCCTACTGAATCTCGTGATATAGGCCACGCCCATTTCCGCCTACACTTTTATGCGTGAAAAATCGCGATTTATCGAAAACCTACTTTTTCTATCTCCTCCGAGACCGTGCAATGGATCTGCACGAAACTTGGCACATAGCATCTCCAGACCGACCTGACACAAAGTTGTATAAAGATTTATTATAGGATAAGAATTGCGCGTGTTACGCGCAAACAAAGTTTTGTAGCTAGCTATGAAACATTGCCGTTGCCATATCTCGGCCAAGATAAATGTTATCAAAGCCAAACTTTAGAATATTACTTGCCATGACCCCCTGAGGATCTGTACCAAATTTGACGAACATTGGCCACTAGGGGGCGCTACAAATACAAAAAAGTGTGTTTTTCACGAACGTACTTTGCCATATCTCGGCCAAAATAGTTGGTATCGACACCATACTTGGGGTGATTGTTTGGCATGCCGCACGGAAGCTTCATAAATAATATGGCAACGATGGCCCATTAGGGGGCGCTATAATCGACGTTTGTTGGTTTTGTGGACAAAGTCAATGCGTTTAAATGGGGGATTTGCAATTGCAATATCTCTGCCACAGTAAATGTTATAAAAACCAAACCGGTAATGATGTTTCGTCCACCGCCCGGAGGCTAACTGCCAAATTTGGTCAAGAAGGGCCCTTAGGGGGCGCTGTAATCAACATAGGGCATTTCCCGATTCGCTGGGGACGACTGCCCAGCCAACATTTTTATGCGGGGCCCATGTGGGTAAAAAGTGGGCAGAATCATGGGCCCATGTGGGATTGTCAGATCACACCCATATGGGATTGTCCGCGGGTTCCATGTTGGCCCCAAGCCAATTGCCCATGTGGGTTTAAGGCAGGATTACACCAGGTTGTAGATGGGCCCCAGCTGGGCTAAACAGACAAGACCCATCTTGGTCCCAGCTTTAAGTCCTATGTGGGGCCTACATGGGGCCAGTATGGGCTGAAATATGGGGGATTGTCCGCAGATTCCATGTTGGCCCCAAGCCAATTGCCCATGTGGGTTTAAGGCAGGATCACACCAGGTTTTAGATGGGCCCCAGCTGGGCAAAACAGACAAGACCCATCTTGGTCCTAGCTTTAAGTCCTATGTGGGGCCTACATGGGGACAGTATGGGCTAAAATATGGGTTGCAAGTGGGATTGTCCGCAGTTTCCATGTTGGCCCCAAGCCACTTGCCCATGTGGGTCGAAAGCAGGATTACACCAGGTTTTAAACTGGCCCCAGATGGGCGACGCAGACAAGACCCATCTTGGTCCCAGCTTTAAATCTTATGTGGGGCCTACATGGGGAAGTATGAGCTGAAATATGGGTTGCAAATGGGATTGTCCGCAGTTTCCATGTTGGCCCCAAGCCACTTGCCCATGTGGGTCGAAAGCAGGATTACACCAGGTTTTAAACTGGCCCCAGATGGGCGACGCAGACAAGACCCATCTTGGTCCCAGCTTTAATCTTATGTGGGGCCTACATGGGGAAGTATGAGCTGAAATATGGGTTGCAAGTGGGATTGTCCAAGGGTTCCATGGCCCCGGGCCAATTGCCCATGTGGGTCTAAGGCAGGATTACATCAGGTTTTAGATGGGCCCCAGCTAGGCAAGACATGTTTTTAAAATCCTAATTGAGTACTCAGTACAATTTGATTAAACCATCCTAGAGCTGCAACAATTAATAAAAAAAAATTACCAGTTTGAGTCAGGTTCTTTAAAATGGCCACATTCTCTGATTTCAACTTTTATTTAGAAAGTTTTTGTTGATAGACAAAATGATCAACATTCATTAATGAAAATAACAGTGTGTCAATATTTTTTTAACATGTGATAAAAATATTGATGAAAATTATAAATATTTTAACAGTTTAAATCTACTTTTAGCTGAATACAAATGTTCTGCACTCACATTCCACCACTGCTCAGTTCTGTTTAATTTGGCACTGGCTGTCTAGATAACCTTCGTCCTCCTGTCTCTTGCCCCAGTGAACCATTTCGACAGTGCCCTCTCTGCCTCCTGCTGGTTCACCTGTGCAGTCAACGAATTCTTCTTAAGAGCCTCTGTAAAACAAATTTGGTTGACAGTATAAGTTAACATTAAAAAAACTCTTTAAACACCATTTAGAATTGGAAAATTGCCAAATTCAGTGCTATATTAGCAAAAGTATGAAGGATATGTTATGTATTTATGAAGTATTTGAACTTAAAACAGTTTCCCTCATAATCATAATTAATATCTAGGAGCTTTGTTAGGTGTGTACAAATAATTATAAAATGATGCACATTTTGTCACATTAAAATGCCAAAATACATTAAAAGCAATAGCTGATACACTTTAGTTGAGGCTTCAATTGTAAAATGCAGGCTTCAGGTTTGAAATGCCAATATAACCAGCATTATTTGTATAAAAAGATTGCTATTTATATGTTGATTTAAACTTATTTAGTATTAAAAATAATTAGATGAGCAGTTCTCAAATAGTGCAGTCCAGGATGTTCCTTGCATTTTCATCTTGTGAAAAATGTTTCCTCTAATTTACTTTAATTTGAAAATGCCACCGTGCTCCCTACCTTACTGGTGCGTATTCAAAATAAATGTAAGTCCATATGAAATGTGGGCCGCAAACAGATACAGGGATTAAAGCAAAAAAAAATTATTTCACTGAAAAAAAGTAATACCTAAGTACTACACAGATAAGAACATCTGCACCACCACCACCAAAGGGAACAAAAAAATAACTAAATATTAAATGCACGACACTGTTGTCAAAACCCACACAATCAACATATAGACACACTTACAGACAGCATCTTGGAAGTTTGTGATCAATACTGTATGATGATTTAAAAAAGTGGTGTCCCATTTCATAGGGGTATGTTTTCACTCCTAGCCCTTACCACTCGGTGTCAAGGGCCAAGGGCTAGTGGTAAGGAGTAAGGGGCAGGGTAAGATGGAGAAATAGGATTCAGCCTTAATCCTTGCAGATGGAATGTTTTTCAACAAATTATTTCAATAGTTGTAGAACTTCTCTGATTTACTTACCGTACAGAACGTTGAAAGACACAAGTCCTTAAACTTCTTTTTCCCGTGACGGCCAAACATGTTGTAGTCCAATGCCAGCTCGTTTGACAGAATGTATTTCATCATTCGTCTCGTTGCGTCATCTACATTTGTGCCCCTATGTCTGCCACCATGGCAACCTAGGAATGAGAACCAAAAGGAGAAAAAAAGGCTTACAATAACTGCCAAGACCATAAGGAAATAAATAAATAATAAATAAATACCTACAACAGCAGACATTAGACTGCGGTCCCCCAGTAGCTCCTCAAGCGCCTCAACGTCTGCTTGAGTTTGCAGTGGGAAAACCACACCATCAGGAACCTCCATCACTGATGTATCTTGCTTCTTCAGCAAGGCATTTAGCATCTTACCATGAACCTTCTGGGTCTCCTTAATTTCTTCAACAATTGTAAGAAGTTTAGAGAACATGGCTTCACAACTGGGGCTGGCAACTCGCTGGGCAGTGGGCTGGCGATCTGCTGGACGGTGGCACTGGCAACTCGCTGGGCAGTGGGGCTGGTAATCTGGCTGGTCATTTTATTTGCTGCTGGCCAAAGGTGTTTTTCTGGGGGAGTGGGTGGAAGTTCGTCCTCTGAATCAGAATGCTCACTTGATTCTAGATGCTTGCTCTGACTCTGGAAGAGTTTTGATCTTGCCCTAGAGAGGTTAATATGAAGATATTTAAGGTAAACCATACCTACTGATTCTATATTATGGAATTACTTTTAACCTGTATTCCCCCACAACACCTACTTTCTCTTATCAAGCCATCTTCGGTGTCTGTCAGGTCGGATGTATACTCGGCTTGATGAAGCTTTACCCTGGCCTCCGCATAAGTAGCTGTAAAATACAATGACCACTGTAAAATACAATCACTGCTGTAAATCTCATGGTCAGGAATTTACTTGATAGAAGTGTGACGGCTTATAAACTAGTCAGTCTTCCTCTTCTTCTACTGTCACACAGATATGAGCTGCAGAGAGTATCACAGTGCACATCTGTATGTAGCAGTATGAATTGAAAAAAAACATGCACATACAGTATACATAATATGAAGCAGATGTCTAATCTGCAGAGGGATAGTGTGGTTGCAGGTATGCAATCAAGAGCACACCGAGAGCAACTATGACATGTGTGAGGACTGAAATCAATTTAATTGGTTTGGTGTGATCTTGCCTGTTTGTAATGATGATCTAGAAATAGAGCAGTAGTTAATTAGGAAAATTAAAGTTACCTGCATTTCCCATCACACGCATATTACACAGAATCCAGTTTTGAGCTGGTGGTGTGCTCTCTTTCACGGCCTTGGTCACATTGAGCAATGTGGCTGGTGGCCACCAGCATAATTTTCCGTCGGTGCCCTCGAACCATTCTGATGGAATGATGTCCACCTTCTTGCAGCCATCAGGGTCAATTTCATCCACAAACTCCACCACACTGAATGAGGGCATCCTGCAAAGTTCATCATGTTATGTGCTGTGTAGTTGAGGCAACGCCACAAACATTTTCTGAAGAGGCAATAACAGCAGTGGTTTTGTAAAGTCTGTTACTGGAGCACTGGCAAGCTGACCAGACAGTTTTGATAGTAAACAAACTCCAAGACATGTCGAATCAATGGGGTAGTTGAAAAAACATGCCCCTGTTTCAAAAAGTTCATACACTATATGTGTTTCTGCAGTGGAATGTACAATATTCCTCACAATTGCAACTCTGCCTCTCAGTTCAAAACAGTTGGAACCACTGGAGTTTGAGATGATTGTGTCTTTGAGTTTATACATTTTATATTGAACACCCTGATGCATGGAAAAATCTGCTGGCAGTGGTCCAGATACATGGGGCTGTTTCAGTTCAACACCTTCAGGAATGTCTTTTGAAACGTGAGGAAATAATTGCCTTTCATAGACACGGATTTTGCAGCCTTTTTTGAGATTGTTGCAAATGAAAATGGCTGGTGGATTTAAGATTTTTTTTCCCACACTTAATACATGTATTGCATTTGCATTGCATTTATTTGCAGCAGTGATTGCATAAGGGTTGGGGAGACACTGTCACTGCAACACACATTATGAAGTAAACAAACAAGATTCCAGTAAAAAAAAATGGAGACTTATTGAGTTTACACTGAGAAAGACAGCATTTTCTTAAAAAGAATACCCACTCAGGAAAACAAACTAGATTCATAGATTCAAACCTAGATTCATACAACTGCAGCTGAAACGGATATAGCTTAAACAATTACTTTATGTAACACAAGCTTCATCACAGCTTACACAGCTTGTTTTGTACATTACTAACAAATGTCTTTTAACTAATTCACACAAAACTAAAAAGAAAAAAGCGGCAGAAGCAAAAAAAAAAAAAAAAGAGCCGCCCAATGTGCTAATTCAGCTTGCATTTTTGTGTTCAAAATGGTTTAGAATACTGCCTCCAAATAGTTTATTCTGCCATTGGTTTCGAGAGGGGCTGTATAAAACCAGTAACGTTATGTCGACTAACTGGGTTGATTAGGCCTAACTACTAACGTTAGCTAAAGTTAGCTAGCTAAAACACACAACATTAGCTTAGTCTAACAAGCATTTTTGTAAATTCGCCATTGTTTTAAACTAGCTCACATTACTTCGATAGATAGTAATGATGGTGTAATGCAAGACGTCTACATCATTTTACATAACAGAGAGACAGGTATGCTACTCACCAGTGTTGAGAGCGAGCTGCTACTGCGACGTCTGCTCTGCTACTGCTGCTGTCGGCGCTGATCCGTTAAAATTCAAAATAAAAGCGCGCAGTGTGACCGTTATAGTATGTTGCAATACGCATGCGTTTAAACTGAACTCTTATTTTTAAAAAGCCTGGCCAGCATATATATATAAATAAAACCAAAGAAAAAATAATAATTGATACGTATTACGTACGTATATGTACGTAATACGTATCAATTAGTCTTTTTTTTTCTTTTGTTTTATTCTTGTCTATACAATTATTATTGTGAAATCTATAGGCTATCCAGTGGCTTAACACTGAACAGCCATGACGGTCATTTTGACTGCTTTTAAATTTATATATGAAATAACTTTGCTGGATGAAAAAATACAATCCTGCCGGTATCTGACTTTTCACAGAAAGTCTATATTTTCATTTAAAACAGTTTGTTTATACATTAGCCTTCACACAAGGCAAAAAAAATAAAATCACTTTCTCCTATTTCTGCCATACACTGTCATATTTGCTTGGTAACTATAAGCGTCTCTATCAGAGAAACGTTAAGCGGTGTAGAGCAACAAGTGTGAGCATCAGCGATAGACCGAAGGCAAAGCCAGAATCGGTAAAGCAGGATACCACAATAAATACGGTGTAAATGGACACTGTTCTGAATCAGCAGGCAGCACCGGGTGCTCTCTCTGTGGAAGGAGCGGTAGGCTCCATGTAGCTAGGTGGCCGGTGGTTGCCTACGTGTTTATATAACTTCACACATCCTCAAAGTGGCTGGATTCACTGCACACATCCGCTCCAATGAGTGCACCAACAGTAAATTTATTCAGAGAAATTTCATGAAGCTGAGAGCCGAGTTTATAGAAGGGAAAAGGGCACTGGGCCACGGTCCGAGCAGCGCATGCCACCACAGCAGACGCCAACATAGGCAGTGCCAGGCTAGGTTAGGTTATAAATGTTCAAATAAGATACTTTTATTGCCTGTTATGAGTTATGTTGAATGAATTTCGATACCATCTTTTTTCAGATATGAAAATAATTACATTTTACTAGGCCATGATATGAATTATTGACACCTGGGCTACTCAGTGCATAATTGAACTCGATAAATTGTACATTTTGGTGTTATTTCGTTTTTCTAAAAGATATATTATCTTGAGAGATTATAGAGTTTGGAATCTGGCGGTCAAAATGCATTGGCCTACAGAATCCCGGCCCTTCTATAGTGTTGAGGAATTGCTGTTGTAGACAATTGTCAGCTTCAACCTGCCTGGCCATTCCATTCCGCTTCAGCCCCATAGAACTGCAGCTGCTTACTTGTGTTGTGTTTTCCCCCCGCAATGTGATGTGTCAGAGGTAAGAGAGCACTAAAATCCTAGTAAAAGAGTTTAATCAGGTCTGGCCAACCACAGAACCAGCTCTCCTTACAAGCCTGTCCAACCACACGCTAGGCCTACCTGCCAAACATGCCACAGCAGACAATGCTGATGACAATGCTGTCACGTTGTTTTGCAAGTTTGACTGTAATATTGACTGTATGAATACAGAGCAATCCAGTCTAACACCAACGGCAGTCCACCTTGTTACAGCACTCCTGAATTTTGTTGCTTTCATGTCTACAGTCACAGAGTTATGAAGAAGGAAACTATAACCTGTAGATCTTAATCAGGGTTTATACCCTGATTTATTCTGAACTGAGAATGTTTCACATGTCCATGTAAGCCTATCATATGTCTGTATTTACATTAATTATGATTATAAAAGATAGTCCACCCATGTTTAACTGGGATTTGGATGTTTTTAAGATGCAAAAAATAACAGAGTTCTGTAGAAAAAAAAACATTAAAAAAAACAACAACACAGCATCAGAAAGCTGCCTAACCTTTGGCCAGTAGTGCTCTAAAAATAAGAGGAACATGTAACATGTGAGTCTCATGTTAGGTAACCCACATGGGGCCCACATAAATCCGCCTACTTCCATCCCATGACCACTTCTCCTACTCATATCCCCTTTGGGGCCCTTAAGTTGGCCCACAAGGGCTTTCCATGTGGGTCTCATGTTAGGTAACCCTCATGGGGCCCACAGTAATCGCCTACTTCCATCCCATGCCCACTTTGCCCACTCATATCCCCTATGGGGCCCTTAGAGTTGGTCTTCATGGGCTTTCCATGTGGGTCTCATGTTAGGTAACCCACATGGGGCCCACATAAATCTCCTACTTCCATCCCATGCCCACTTTGCCCACTCATATCCCCTATGGGGCCCTTAGAGTTGGCCTCATGGGCTTTCCATGTGGGTCTCATGTTAGGTAACCCACATGGGGCCCACATAAATCACCTACTTCCATCCCATGCCCACTTTGCCCACTCATATCCCCTATGGTACCCTTAGAGTTGGCCCTCATGGGCTTTCCATGTGGGTCTCATGTTAGGTAACCCACATGGGGCCCACATAAATCGCCTACTTCCATCCCATGCCCACTTTGCCCACTCATATCCCCTATGGGGCCCTTAGAGTTGGCCCTCATGGGCTTTCCATGTGGGTCTCATGTTAGGTAACCCACATGGGGCCCACATAATTGCCTACTTCCATCCCATGCCCACTTTGCCCACTCATATCCCCTATGGGGCACTTAGAGTTGGCCCTCATGGGCTTTCCATGTGGGTCTCATGTTAGGTAACCCACATGGGGCCCACATAAATTGCCTACTTCCATCCCATGCCCACTTTGCCCACTCATATCCCCTATGGGGCCCTTAGAGTTGGCCCTCATGGGCTTTCCATGTGGGTCTCATGTTAGGTAACCCACATGGGGCCCACATAAATCGCCTACTTCCATCCCATGCCCACTTTGCCCACTCATATCCCCTATGGGGCCCTTAGAGTTGGTCTTCATGGGCTTTCCATGTGGGTCTCATGTTAGGTAACCCACATGGGGCCCACATAAATCTCCTACTTCCATCCCATGCCCACTTTGCCCACTCATATCCCCTATGGGGCCCTTAAAATTGGCCTTCATGGGCTTTCCATGTGGGTCTCATGTTAGGTAACCCACATGGGGCCCACATAAATCACCTACTTCCATCCCATGCCCACTTTGCCACTCATATCCCCTATGGTGCCCTTAGAGTTGGCCCTCATGGGCTTTCCATGTGGGTCTCATGTTAGGTAACCCACATGGGGCCCACATAAATCGCCTACTTCCATCCCATGCCCACTTTGCCCACTCATATCCCCTATGGGGCCTAGACATTTTGCCCAGTTAAAGCCCATGCCCACTTGGTACCCATTGAGCCCATTTGTAACCCATATGGGGCCAATATGTACATGTTGGCTGGGTGGCGCGGGGAGGCTTGGACCCCGTTGAAACTGCGTGCAGTTCTAGTTATTATTATTCCACGCCACATAAAAGTGGTGCTGCAGCCTAACCGTACATGGTGGCGACGCGCCACTTTCAGGACTGGTCCCAAACTCCGCAAAGACTCAGCCAAAAATTTGACCCACTTCCACCACTAGGTGGCGCTATACAAGGAAAAAACGCGTTTGGCTTTATAACTCGCAAACCGTACATCGGAAATTTAAAAACCTTACATCCACGCGTTCCCTGGATCCTACTGAATCTCGTGATATAGCCACGCCCATTTCCGCCTACACTTTTATGCGTGAAAAATCGCGATTTATCAAAAACCTACTTTTTCTAACTCCTCCGAGACCGTGCAATGGATCTGCACGAAACTTGGCACATAGCATCTCCAGACCGACCTGACACAAAGTTGTATAAAAAATTTTTATAGGATAAAAATTGCGCGTGTTACGCGCAAACACATTTGTGTAGCTAGCTATGGAAACATTTTCTTTGCCATATCTCGGCCAAAATAAATGCTATCAAAGCCAAACTTTACAATATACTTGCTATGACCCCCTGAGGCTCTGTACCAAATTTGACGAACATTGGCCACTAGGGGGCGCTACAAATACAAAAACGTGTATTTCTCATGAACCGCTTGTCCGAATTTTACGAAATTTGACGATAGCATCTAGGCCCACTCCTGGGGTGGTCCTTACAGTGGGGTACTAATTGGTTCAAGTGGGCGTGGCCTATGGGCCACGTCAGATTAACCACTTAAAGTAAAGTGAATTACTTGAAATTTACAGGATAGATGTACAGTGGGTAGTCGACTTGATTTACCAAATATTACACATGTTGACCAGTACGTGGCGCTACAATGACGCCAAACTTGTTTTTGCCTATAACTCCTATTATACATCACACGTTAAAAATCTTGATGTCCACGTGTTCACTACATCAAGCTGAGTCACATGATATAGGTCACAGGCAATATTGCGACAAATGCAAAACCAACTTTTTCAATCTCGTCCTAGCCGTGTGACAGATCTGCACGAAACCTGGTGTGTGGCATCTCCAGATGCCCATGACAACATGTTGTATAAAGAATTTTGCTACGTAATTGTGTGCGCATTTCATGACCAAGCAATTTTCTGTAGCAAGCTACCAAACACATATCATATCATTTCTCAGCCAAAAGAAATGTTATCACTACACAACTTTAGGGAAGTGTTCAACATTCTCCCCGGATGCTTGATAAGAATTTGATAAAGATGGGCCATTAGGGGGCGCTATAATTAACATTACTTTGTCTAATTTCAACACTCAATGCATTTAAATGGAAAATTTGCAAATGCTACATGCTACTCTCTGCCACAGACAATGGTATCACTACCAAACCTGCATTATTGTTTGGCATGACGCCTGAGGTTCTGTACCAATTTGGTAAAGATAGGTTTTTACAAGGCGCTAAATTCAACGTAGACCATTTTGGGCCTTTTTATCACTTCTGATATGGAGTGTGTTGTAGGTGACGCCAAACGGCACTTCTGATTCATAATTTTGTAACTGTAAAACTAGTCTAGTCTAGTCTTTTGGAGCTAAAAGCTAACAGTGCCCTGTTCTGCTGATGTCTTTGTTGTTTTCTTATCCCTTACAAATGGTTTTGTATCCAGCCAAGAAGTCCACTTTTTTGGGTCCTTTTGCAATTAATCCATACTGTTTGATTGATACACTGTATGTAAGAAATTTAACTAATGTGTCCTTTATATGACTTGTAATGTTCAATATGTTTGTTTTCCACTGGATTACACCAAATACATACAACTGTTGTAGACAACACAAATGCTTGAGTGTTATGACAACTACAAACATGAACTCTCACAAGTCTTTATTTATCAACAAGGATAATAAGACAAAACAACTGTTGCCTACAGCGCATTAGTCTCTGTAACGTTACCCACAGTTGCACGTTGCAAGCAAAGTTGTTGACACAATATTCTCCAGCTTCAAGCAGTCGCCGTTCACCTATCAACAAAATATTTGAACAGGACAGTTCAGTATCACATCCATTGTTTTGCGGCACAGAGTGAAGGTGAAACATTTTCAATAACAAGCAAACTGTAAATGAGACATATACAGTACATGAACAATGTTTAATTATTATTAGCATCATCATTATCTGATTGGCACTTGAAATTATACTATTCATATTCAGTTTTTTCAATGATATTATTCAAGTCATGCAATTCGTGATTAAATATAGTTTCTGGTGGCACATATTTCAGCCCATACATAAAGTCTAATTTTTTGTTTGTGTTTGCTTACATGTTGGTAAATGGTTTGTGTAGCGCAGTTTACAGTTTGTGGCAATACTTGGAAAGAAATAATACTGAAAGTAATAATAATAATAATAATAATAATACTGATTTCATGTAAATATCAAAACAATGACCAGGACACTGCAGGGAATTGAACCCTGCCCCAGTAACAGGAGTACCATTTCCAGTGCCTTTTGCACTTTGGACTCAACATGGAAGATAAAGCAAAACCTGCATTAGCAACAGCATTAAGTAGTAGTATTTATGTACTATTTGCTTCTTCAAAATGTTGATAAATATATAATGTGCAGTTTTGAATAAGTGCTAAATATGAGCTACATTTTTCTAAATATGTCTTGTTAAACATACTGTTGTAATGCAGTAAAATAACTTCATTAATTTCATCAAGGAATTTATTTGGCCAGCAGAACTATAGTATAGAATAGTAAAAATGTATTTCATACAATGCTTCTATGACAGAAATGCTCCCCCCTTAAGTGCATAACTACTGAACTCATAAATGGAAATGCTCATAATCTCATTGTAAAACCCCCCCCCCACAACAATGGAGTGAAGGCCAAACATTTAATGAACAGCATCTGTACAAGAGACATATGTCTATGAACTGTATATTATTTGATAATAATGATGCTTGAAAAAATTAGATTCAGTTCTTCAATGCACTTATTCAAATTTAGGAATTCAAATTCATTTCTGTGGCATATATTTCAGCCCATACATGAAGTGTAATATTGTTTATTTATGCTTACATATTACATTTTGTAAATACTTTATATGTTGAACATTCTTTGAAGTTTGTGCCATTGTTAGGGAGAAATAATAAGTGCTTTCATGTAAATGTCAAAACAATGAGCAGGACACCGCAGGGAATCGAACCCCGCCCCAGTAAACCAGGAGTACCATTACCGGTGCCTTTTGCTTTTTTTTTGACGCAACATGGAAGATAAAGCAAAACCTGCATTAGAAACAGCATTTAAGTAGTACTATATTTTGGCTTCTTGTTGACACATATGTTTTGAAAAGTGTTAAAATTAGCTACATTTTATTAAAATATGTTTAGTTAACATGCTGTTGTAATGCAGTAAAAGAAACCTAATTTCATTAACAGGAATGTATGGATTTATTTTGGCCAGCAAATTACTTAAGAGTGAATTTTATTTCATACAATGCATTGCCCCTTTGGCAGAAATGTTTCCTCATCAAGTCCTACTGCTGAACTCATAATTGAAAAAGCTCATAATTTCATTGGAACCCCCCCCTCACGGTAATACAAACCATCAAATCTCAGCGATGAATCTTGTTCCCATGTAATTTAAGTAGATAGAAAACTCATAGAAACACATTCATGATAACTGTAGTATGTGGATATTATCTCTACATTTACTGTTCAGGATCTATGTCTCTAATGTAATGTGATCAATTGCTGTCCCTTTCTCTGTTGTAGGTGAAGTAAATGATCTGATTGTAACCTTGTTGGGTCATTAAGGTTGTTATTGATTTTGAAAGTAGTACATCATCATTAAAGTCCCCCATGATTATTTACCACCTGATAGATCATTGAAACTGTTGACTACAGCCTCAAGATTTCTTTTAAATGACCAATTTTGTACGATGGTGGTCTGTACAGTACCATGTAATTATGATTCATACTGAACATTAAACATTATAGCTTCCAAGTCACTACATTGTACATCTACAGGGTTACAGATGATGTGGTTTTTGTGATAGAAGCCCACACCACCATGTTGTTCATTCTTTAACCTAGAAAAAGGTGTTAGGTTACTGTAAGACTGAGATCTAGCCTTGTGATGAAATGTCCATCCTGGCAACTCAATGTTAGTCTGTGATGAATCGTGTTGCAACCATGTTTCTGTTAGACAAATCACATCAGCATCCAAAATTCTTTGATCTTGTTTTAGGTCATTAATGTGAACATCTAGACCTTGAATGTTTGTGTAAACAGATTTTCAGAGAAACGCTGGTCTTGGTAATTGAGTCTTAATGTATGGTTCCATGGCATCTAATTGTTCATCTATATCAGATTTTGCATAGATAGCAGTGGGTTTAAAATCTTGATGATTAGGTTTTCTACTGATGTTACACGGCTCAGAGCTACATAGGCTTGGCCAGCAGAGAAAATCTTTTTAAAAGAAACCACAGCTTTGTCCAAGTTAAGCCTTGGACTTTATGGATAGTACAGGCCCATGCCAGGCGTAGTGGGAACTGCCGTCTGACTCCACCACTGTTTGTTACTTTGTCTTCATCAAGTACAATTGGTGTTGCATTTTCAAGTCCAGGTTCTGAACATGGAAATTTAGCTCTTAAATTACTGCCAATCCTTTTGTCATCAAAATTAACATAAATTGTTTTGGGGGCTGTAGCATTTTCATCAAATTTTAAATGACAAACTGTACCAACCACTCCATTACTAGCCCCTCTAAAATGTCTATATTTTTCATTAGCATGACTCTAGCATTAGTACAACACTAAACATTTTTTTCAAATATGTCTTTTGATCAAAGGTGTGTGTGGTACTTTTTGTTGCAAAACGACCCGTTTGAGGACTTTTCTCAAAGTCTTGAGCTTTGATTTGGACTACATCAGTACACACTTTATGCAACATATTGAAGTTATGCATATCTACCTGAGAGTTTGTTGCAAAGATGTGAAGGTCCTCTGTGTTTTCATCCAAGCCCGTCTCACACCGTTTTAACATCTTTTCATCCTGTTCATTAAGTTTTTCTCCTTTCTTATGTTTTCTGATGCGATTGAGTGTTATAGCGAATTCTTGATTTTCTCTGTCGAACTATTTCCTTTAACTCACATGTTGAAACGTACCCTGCCACAGATTCATCCCTGCTTGCTCTGAGTAAAGAGGTCTTCCCCTTAACAGGGGGGAGTTGGAAAAAACACCCACAGCTATCACTGACACATTGCCAAAGGGAGAATAGTCACCACATTGTTTAATTTGCCGAAGTCTGCCATGGATGTTATGTTAGCAGTTTGTGATCAACCATAGAAATTTCATCTATCACTAATATTGTAAATCTTTCAAACTGGCTCTTAAGTGTTTACTTTTTCCTCTTTATAGGTTGATAGGGTAATGACATATTATTACCTATAGAAAGCTGTGGTGTATTGTAGTAGCATTAAGTTATAAGCAGCTACACCAGTAGGGG
Source organism: Etheostoma spectabile (assembly GCF_008692095.1). Classification (NCBI taxonomy): domain Eukaryota; kingdom Metazoa; phylum Chordata; class Actinopteri; order Perciformes; family Percidae; genus Etheostoma; species Etheostoma spectabile. The sequence goes on along the minus strand of NW_022604639.1, from coordinate 433 downwards.
CAGTTAGTAAAACATGAACATCATCTGGATAATTTGACATTCTTGCCAACATCTGCATGACTCATAATAGATGGCTTTAATCAAATGAGATTTCCCTGTACCTGCTCCACCAGAATAAAAACATGAAATGGTTTAGGATTTTGCCCATTTACCTTCTTTAGGCACCACTGTCGTATTTCATAAAACACCTGAGTCTGCAAATCATTTTAATGAACCGCAATAAGATTGAGCTTCAGTATGACTAATTTTTTTGTTTTTGGATTCCATTGACACAGTGGCCGTCTTCTGGTTGTAGATCTGGAATAACATCTCTTTCTGTTTGGACACTCTGGCTCATGGCTCGTAAGTTTCCGTCCCTCTAGACATTCTAAACGCTCAGATTCAGTTTCAGGACAAAGAGCAGCCCATGCATCTTCTGGAAAACCACTGCTTT
>NW_022604638.1:0-31134 GCF_008692095.1 Etheostoma spectabile | reverse complement strand
TTTTTTTTTTTTTTTTTTCCATTATTCTTCTCCGATAAAAGTGGTGCTGCAGCCTAAACCGTACATGGTGGCGACGCGCCATTTCAGACTGGTCCAAAAGTCCGCAAGGACCTCAGCCAAAAAATTCATACACTTCTACCACTAGGTGGGTGCGCTATAGCAGAGAAAAACATGTTTTGGCCCTATAACTCCCAACCGTACATCGGAATTTAAAACCTTACATGCACGCGTTCCCTGGATCCTACTGAATCTCGTGATATAGGCCACGCCATTTCCGCCTAGACTTTTATGCGTGAAAAATGGCGATTTATCAAAAACCTACTTTTTCTATCTCCTCCGAGACCGTGCAATGGATCTGCACGAAACTTGCACATACCATCTCCAGACCAACCTGACAAAAGTTTGCATAAATATTATTTATAGGATAAAATTTGTGCGTATTACGCGCAAACAAAGTTGTGTAGCTAGCTATGGAAACATTTCCGTTGCCATATCTCGGCCAAGACAAATGTTATCAAAGCCAAACTTTAGAATATTACTTGCTATGACCCCCTAGGCTCTGTACCAATTTGACGAACATTGGCCACTAGGGGCGCTACAAATACAACCAAAAGGTTTGTTTTTCATGACCAAACTTTGCCATATTTCGGTCAAAATAATGCTATCAAAGCCAAACTTTACATATTACTTGCTATGATCCCCTGAGGCTCTGTAACAAATGTCACGAACATTGGCCACTAGGGCGCTACAAATACAAAAAGGTGTTTTTTCACGAACAGACTTTGCCTTATCTCGGCCAAAATCATGTATCGACGACCAAACTTGGGTTGATTGTTTGGCATGCCGCCGGGGGGCTTCATACCGAATTTGGTCACGATGGGCCATTAGGGGCGCTATAATCAACGTTTGTTGGTTTTGTGGACAAAGTCAATGCATTTACATGGGAAATTTTGCAATTGCAATATCTCTGCCGCAGTAAATGCTATAAAACCAAACCGGTAATGATTGTTTCGCCCACCGCCCGAGGCTCACTGCCAAATTTGGTAGAGAAGGCCCCTTAGGGGCGCTCTGATCAAACATAGGGCATTTCCCCGATTCGCTGGGACGACTGGCGCGGGGAGGCTTGGACCCCGTTGAAACTGCGTGCAGTTCTAGTTAGGGGTCCAAGCCCGAGGATTGCGTGCACCGCGGTATCGCAAGGCGCTACGCGGTTCACACAGCAGGGCTGTGGAACCCTATTGTTTTCGCTAGGTTCTCTTCCTTCTTCTTCTTCTTCTTCTCTCTTCTTCTTTTCTCTTCTCGTCTTGCATAAACCTGTGCTGCAGCCTAAAACCGTACATGGTGGCGACGCGCCATTTTCAGACTGGTCCAAAGTCCGCAAAGCCCTCAGCCAAAAAATTCATCCACTTCTACCACTAGGTGGCTCTATAGCAGAGAAAAAACACGTTTGCTCTATAACTCCCAAACCGTACATCGGAAATTTAAAACCTTACATCCACGCGTTCCCTGATCCTACTGAAATCTCGTGATATAGGCCACGCCCATTTCCGCCTACACTTTATGCGTGAAAAATCGCGATTTATTCAAAAACCTACCTTTTTTCTATCTCCTCCGAGACCGTGCAATGGATCTGCACGAAACTTGGCACATAGCATCTCCAGACCAACCTGACACAAGTTATATAATTTTTTATAGGATAAAAATTGCGCATGTTACACGCAAACAATTTGTGTAGCTAGCTATGGAAACATTTCCTTTGCCTATCCGGCCAAAATAAATGCTATCAAGCCAAACTTTAGAATATTACTTGCTATGACCCCCTGAGGCTCTGTACCAAATTTCATGAACATGGCCCCTAGGGGGCGCTACAAATAAAAAAAAGTGTGTTTTTTTCACGAACTTACTTTGCCATATCTCGGCCAAAATACGTGGTATCAACACCAAACTTGGGGATTGGTTTTGCATGCCGCACGGAAGCTTCATACCAAATTTGGTAACGATGGCCACTAGGGGGCGCTATAATCGACGTTTGTTGGTTTTGTGGACAAAGTCAATGCATTTAAATGGAAAATTTGCATTTGCAAATATCTCTGCCACAGTACATGCTATCAAAACCAAGCCGTAATGATTGTTTCGCCCACCGCCCGGAGGCCCACTGCCAAATTTGTGAAAGACAGGCCCTCTACAGGCGGTCTAATCAACATAGAAGATTTCCCTGGTCGCTGGGGACGACTGGCGGGGGAGGCTTGGACCCCGTTGAAACTACTGCGTGCAGTTCTAGTTTTATTTTCTTTCCATTATTCTTCTCCGCATAAAAGTGGTGCTGCAGCCTAAACCGTACATGGTGGCGACGCGCCATTTTCAGGACTGGTCCGAAAGTCCGCAAGGACCTCGCCAAAACAAAAAAAAATCCATCCACTTCTACCACTAGGTGGCGCTACAGCAGAGAAAATACATGTTTGGCCCTATAACTCCCAACCGTACATCGGATATTAAAAACCTTACATCCACGCGTTCCCCTGGATCCTAATGAATCTCGTGATATAGGCCACGCCCATTTCGCGCCTAGACTTTTATGCGTGAAAAATCGCAATTTATCAAACCAACTTTTTCGAACTCCTCATCGAGACCGTGCAATGGATCTGCACGAAACTTGGCACATACTATCTCCTACCAACCTGACACAAAGTTGTATAAAGATTATTTATTAAAAGAATTGCGCGTGTTACGCGCAACACAAGTTTTGTAGCTAGCTATGAAAACATTGCCGTTGCCATATCTCGGCCAAAATAAATGCTATCAAAGCCAAACTTTACAGTATTACTTGCTAGACCCCCTGAGGATCTGTAACAAATCTGATGACATTGGCCCCTAGGGGCCGCTACAAATACAAACAGTGTGTTTTTCAAGAACGTACTTTGCCATATCTCGGCCCAAAATACGTGGTATCAACACCAAACTTGGGGTGATTGTTTGGCATGCCGCACGGAAGCTTCATACATAATTCGTTAACGATGGGCCTTAGGGGGCGCTATAATTGACGTTGTTGGTTTTGTGGACAAAGTCAATGCATTTAAAAATGGGGAATTTGCAATTGCAATATCTCTGCCACAGTAAATGCTATCAAAACCAAACCAGAGTGATTGATTCGCCCACCGCCGGAGGCTCACTGCCAAATTTGGTAAAGTCAGGCCCTTAGGGGGCGCTCTGATAAACATAGGATATTTCCCCGGTTTCGCTGGGGACGACTGCGCGGGAGGCTTGGACCCCGCGCGTTGAAACGCGTGCAGTTCTAGTTCTAGGGGTCCAAGCCCGAGGATTGCGTGCACCGCGGTATCGCAAGGCGATACGCGGTTCACACAGAGGCTGTGGAACCCTATTGTTTTCGCTAGGATTTTCCTCCTCCATTTTCCATTATTATTATTATTCCACGCCACATAAAAGTGTGCTGCAGCCTAAACCGTACATGGTGGCGACGCGCCACTTTCAGGACTGGTCCCAAACTCCGCAAAGACCTCAGCCAAAAATTTGACCCACTTCCACCCTATGTTGGCGCTATACAAGACAAAAACGCGTTTGGCTTTATATAACTCGCAAACCGTACATCGGAAATTTAAAAACCTTACATCCCCGCGTTCCCTGGATCCTACTGAATCTCGTGATATAGGCCACGCCCATTTCCCGCCTACACTTTATGCGTGAAAACGTCGCGATTTATCAAAAACCCCTACTTTTTCTATCTCCTCCGAGACCGTGCAATGGATCTGCACGAAACTTGGCACATAGCATCTCCAGACCAACCTGACACAAAGTTGTATAAAGAATTTTTATAGGATAAAAATTGCGCGTGTTACACGCAAACAAATTTGGTGTAGCTAGCTATGGAAACATTTCCTTTGCCATATCTCGGCCAAAAAAATGCTATCAAAGCCAAACTTTAGAATATTACTTGCTAGACCCCCTGAGGCTCTGTACCAAATTTGACGAACATTGGCCGCTAGGGGGCGCACAAATACAAAAAGTGTGTTTTTTCACGAACTACTTTGCCATATATCTCGGCCAAAATACGTGGTATCAACACCAAACTTGGGGTGATTGTTTGGCATGCCGCACGGAAGCTTCATACCAAATTTGGTAAGATGGGCACTAGGGGGCGCTATAATCGACGTTTGTTGATTTTTGTGGACAAAGTCAATGCGTTTAAATGGGAAAATTTGCATTTGCAATATCTCTGCCACAGTACATGCTATCAAAACCAAGCCAGTAATGATTGTTTCGCCCCCACCACCCGGAGGCCCAACTGCCAAATTTGGTAAGACAGGCCCTCTACAGGCGGTCTAATCAACATAGAACATTTCCCCGGGTCGCTGGGGACGACTGGCGCGGGAGGCTTGGACCCGTGAACTGCGTGCAGTTCTAGTTAGGGGTCCAGCCCGAGGATGCGTGCACCGCGGTATCGCAAGGCGATACGCGGTTCACACAGCAGGCTGTGGAACCCTATTGTTTCGGTAGTTTCTTAGTAGTTTTTTTCATTATTCTTCTCCCGCATAAAAGTGGTGCTGCAGCCTAAACCGTACATGGTGGCGACGCGCCATTTTCAGGACTGGTCCAAAGTCCGCAAGGACCTCAGCCAAAAAAATTCATACACTTCTACCCTAGGTGCGCTATAGCAGAGAAAAACATGTTTGTGCCCTATAACTCCCAAACCGTACATCGGAAATTAAAAACCTTAACATCCACGCGTTCCCTGGATCCTAAGAGAATCTCGTGATATAGGCCCGGCCCATTTCCGCCTAGACTTTTATGCGTGAAAAATGGCGATTTTATCAAAACCTACTTTTTCTATCTCCTCCCGACCGTGCAATGGATCTGCACGAAACTTGGCACATAGCTCCAGACCCACCTGACAAAATTTGCATAAGATTATTTATAGGATAAAAAATTGTGCGTATTACGCGCAAACAAAGTTGTGTAGCTAGCTATGGAACATTCCGTGCCATATCTCGGCCAAGACAAATGTTATCAAAGCCAAACTTTAGAATATTACTTTGCTATGACCCCCTGAGGCTCTGTACCAAATTTGACGAACATTGGCCACTAGTGGGCGCTACAAATACAAAAAAGGTTGTTTTTCATGAACAAACTTTGCCATTTTCGGTCAAAATAATGCTATCAAAGCCAAACTTTACAATATTACTTGCTATGATCCCCTGAGGCTCTGTAACAAATGTCACGAACATTGGCCACTAGGGGGCGCTACAAATACAAAAGGTGTGTTTTTCACGAACACGACTTTGCTTATCCTCGGCAAATACGTGTATCGACAACCAAACTTGGGTGATTGTTTGGCATGCCGCCGGGGGGCTTCATACCGAATTTGGTAACGATGGGCCATTAGGGGCGCTATAATCACGTTTGTTGGTTTTTGTGGACAAAGTCGATGCATTTACATGGGAACTTTGCAATTGCAATATCTCTGCCACAGTAAATGCTATAAAAACCAAACGTAATGATTGTTTCGCCCACCGCCCGGAGGCTCACTGCCAAATTTGGTAAAGAAGGGCCCTTGGGGGCGCTCTGATCAACATAGACATTTCCCCGGTTCGCTGGGGACGACTGGCGCGGGGAGGCTTGGACCCCGTTGAAACTGCGTGCAGTTCTAGTATTTATTTCTTTCCATTATGCTTGCTCCGCATAAAAGGGTGCTGCACGCCTAAACCAGTACAGGTGGGACGCGCCATTTTCAGGACTGGTCTGAAAGTCCGCAAGGACCTCAGCCAAAAAAATCCATCCACTTCTACCACTAGTGGCGCTATAGCGGAGAAAAAACATGTTTGGCCCTATTGTTTTCCCAAACCGTACATCGGATATTTAAAACCTTATTATCCACGCGTTCCCTAGATCCTATTGAATCCGCGCCGTGATATAGGCCACGCCCATTTGGCGCCTAGACTTTTAGGCGTGAAAAATCGCGACAGATCTCAACCAACTTTTGGCGAACTCCACCCGAGACCGTGCTATGGATCTGCACGAAACTTGGCACATATCATCTCCAGACCAACCTGACACAAAGTTGTATAAAGATTATTTAATCCTAAGAATGCGCGTGTTAGGCGCGCAAACAACTTTTTGTAGCTAGCTATGAAAACACCTACGTTGCCATATCTCCTCCAAAACCGTGCTATCAAAGCACGAAACTTTACAATATTACTTGCTATGACCTTGACTCTGACACAAATATGACGAACATTGGCCACTAATTGCGCTACAAACACAAAAACAATTATTTTTCTATGAACGTTCCTTTGCCATATCCCGGCCAAAATAAATGCTATCAAAGCCAAACTTTACAACATCACTTGCTATGACCCCCTGAGGATCTGTACTAAATTTGACGAACATTGGCCGCTAGGGGGCGCCACAAATACAAAAATGTTTGTTTTTCATGAACAAACTTTGCCATATCTTGGCCAAAATACGTGGTATCAACACCAAACTTGGGGTGATTGTTTGGCATGCCGCCCGACGCTTTATATCGAATTTGGTAACGATTGGCCATAGGGGGCGCTATAATTAACATTTGTTGGTTTTGTGGACAAAGTCAATGCATTTAAATGGGAAATTTGCAATTGCAATATCTCTGCCACAGTAAATGCTATCAAAACCAAACCGGTAATGATTGTTTCGCCCACCGCCCGGAGGCTCACTGCCAAATTTGGTAAAGACAGGCCCTTAGGGGGCGCTCTGATCAACATAGAGCCCGGGTTCCCGCGGAGGCTGGGGAACGACTGGGCGCGGGGAGGGCTTGGATCGCAAGGCGATACGCGGTTCACACAGCAGGGCTGTGGAACCCTATTGTTTCGGTAGGTTCTTAGTTTTTTTTCCATTATTCTTCTCCGCATAAAAGTGGTGCTGCAGCCTAAACCGTACATGGTGGCGACGCGCCATTTTCAGGACTGGTCCAAAAGTCCGCAAGGACCTCAGCCAAAAAAATTCATACACTTCTACCACTAGGTGGCGCTATAGCAGAGAAAAACATGTTTGGCCCTATAACTCCCAAACCGTACATCGGATATTAAAAAACCTTACATCCACGCGTTCCCTGGATCCTAATGAATCTCGTGATATAGGCCACGCCCATTTCCGCCTAGACTTTTATGCGTGAAAAATCGCGATTTATCAAAAACCTACTTTTTCTATCTCCTCCGAGACCGTGCAATGGATCTGCACGAAACTTGGCACATAGCATCTCCAGACCGACCTGACACAAAGTTGTATAAAGATTTTTATAGGATAAAATTGCGCGTGTTACACGCAAACAAATTTGTGTAGCTAGCTATGAAACATTTCCTTTGCCATATCTCGGCCAAAATAAATGCTATCAAAGCCAAACTTTACAATATTACTTGCTATGACCCCTTGAGGCACTGTAACAAATATGACGAACATTGGCCACTAGGGGGCGCTACAAACACAAAAACAATTGTTTCATGAACGTACTTTGCCATATCCCGGCCAAAATAAATGCTATCAAAGCCAAACTTTACAGTATTACTTGCTATGACTCCCTGAGGATCTGTAACAAATCTGACGAACATTGGCCACTAGGGGGCGCTACAAATACAAACAAGTGTGTTTTTCACGAACGTACTTTGCCATATCTCGGCCACAATACGTGGTATCAACACCAAACTTGGGGTGATTGTTTGGCATGCCGCACGGAAGCTTCATACGTAATTTGGTAACGATGGACCATTAGGGGGCGCTATAATCGACGTTTGTTGGTTTTGTGGACAAAGTCAATGCATTTAAATGGGAAATTTGCAATTGCAATATCTCTGCCACAGTAAATGCTATAAAAACCAAACCGGTAATGATTGTTTCGCCCACCGCCCGGAGGCTCTCTGCCAGATTTGGTAAAGACAGGCCTTAGGGGGGCTCTAATCAACATAGAACATTTCCCCGGGTCGCTGGGGACGACTGGCGCGGGGAGGCTTGGACCCCGTTGAAACTGCGTGCAGTTCTAGTATTTAGGGGTCCAAGCCCGAGGATGCGTGCACCGCGGTATCGCAAGGCGATACGCGGTTCACACAGCAGGGCTGTGGAACCCTATTGTTTTCGGTAGGTTTCTTAGTTTTTTTTCCATTATTCTTCTCCGCATAAAAGTGGTGCTGCAGCCTAACCGTACATGGTGGCGACGCGCCATTTTCAGGACTGGTCCAAAAGTCCGCAAGGACCTCAGCCAAAAAAATTGGCACACTTCCACCACTAGGTGGCGCTATACCAGGACAAAACGCGTTTGGCCCTATAACTCGCAAACCGTACATCGGAAATTTAAAAACGTTACATCCACGCGTTCCCTGGATCCTACTGAATCTCGTGATATAGGCCACGCCCATTTCCGCCTACACTTTTATGCGTGAAAAATCGCGATTTATCGAAAACCTACTTTTTCTATCTCCTCCGAGACCGTGCAATGGATCTGCACGAAACTTGGCACATAGCATCTCCAGACCGACCTGACACAAAGTTGTATAAAGATTTATTATAGGATAAGAATTGCGCGTGTTACGCGCAAACAAAGTTTTGTAGCTAGCTATGAAAACATTGCCGTTGCCATATCTCGGCCAAGATAAATGTTATCAAAGCCAAACTTTAGAATATTACTTGCCATGACCCCCTGAGGATCTGTACCAAATTTGACGAACATTGGCCACTAGGGGGCGCTACAAATACAAAAAAGTGTGTTTTTCACGAACGTACTTTGCCATATCTCGGCCAAAATAGTTGGTATCGACACCATACTTGGGGTGATTGTTTGGCATGCCGCACGGAAGCTTCATAAATAATATGGCAACGATGGCCCATTAGGGGGCGCTATAATCGACGTTTGTTGGTTTTGTGGACAAAGTCAATGCGTTTAAATGGGGGATTTGCAATTGCAATATCTCTGCCACAGTAAATGTTATAAAAACCAAACCGGTAATGATTGTTTCGTCCACCGCCCGGAGGCTAACTGCCAAATTTGGTCAAGAAGGGCCCTTAGGGGGCGCTGTAATCAACATAGGGCATTTCCCCGATTCGCTGGGGACGACTGCCCAGCCAACATTTTTATGCGGGGCCCATGTGGGTAAAAAGTGGGCAGAATCATGGGGCCCATGTGGGATTGTCAGATCACACCCATATGGGATTGTCCGCGGGTTCCATGTTGGCCCCAAGCCAATTGCCCATGTGGGTTTAAGGCAGGATTACACCAGGTTGTAGATGGGCCCCAGCTGGGCTAAACAGACAAGACCCATCTTGGTCCCAGCTTTAAGTCCTATGTGGGGCCTACATGGGGCCAGTATGGGCTGAAATATGGGGGATTGTCCGCAGATTCCATGTTGGCCCCAAGCCAATTGCCCATGTGGGTTTAAGGCAGGATCACACCAGGTTTTAGATGGGCCCCAGCTGGGCAAAACAGACAAGACCCATCTTGGTCCTAGCTTTAAGTCCTATGTGGGGCCTACATGGGGACAGTATGGGCTAAAATATGGGTTGCAAGTGGGATTGTCCGCAGTTTCCATGTTGGCCCCAAGCCACTTGCCCATGTGGGTCGAAAGCAGGATTACACCAGGTTTTAAACTGGCCCCAGATGGGCGACGCAGACAAGACCCATCTTGGTCCCAGCTTTAAATCTTATGTGGGGCCTACATGGGGAAGTATGAGCTGAAATATGGGTTGCAAATGGGATTGTCCGCAGTTTCCATGTTGGCCCCAAGCCACTTGCCCATGTGGGTCGAAAGCAGGATTACACCAGGTTTTAAACTGGCCCCAGATGGGCGACGCAGACAAGACCCATCTTGGTCCCAGCTTTAAATCTTATGTGGGGCCTACATGGGGAAGTATGAGCTGAAATATGGGTTGCAAGTGGGATTGTCCAAGGGTTCCATGGCCCCGGGCCAATTGCCCATGTGGGTCTAAGGCAGGATTACATCAGGTTTTAGATGGGCCCCAGCTAGGCAAGACATGTTTTTTAAAATCCTAATTGAGTACTCAGTACAATTTGATTAAACCATCCTAGAGCTGCAACAATTAATAAAAAAAAATTACCAGTTTGAGTCAGGTTCTTTAAAAATGGCCACATTCTCTGATTTCAACTTTTTATTTAGAAAGTTTTTGTTGATAGACAAAATGATCAACATTCATTAATGAAAATAACAGTGTGTCAATATTTTTTAACATGTGATAAAAATATTGATGAAAAATTATAAATATTTTAACAGTTTAAATCTACTTTTAGCTGAATACAAATGTTCTGCACTCACATTCCACCACTGCTCAGTTCTGTTTAATTTGGCACTGGCTGTCTAGATAACCTTCGTCCTCCTGTCTCTTGCCCCAGTGAACCATTTCGACAGTGCCCTCTCTGCCTCCTGCTGGTTCACCTGTGCAGTCAACGAATTCTTCTTAAGAGCCTCTGTAAAACAAATTTGGTTGACAGTATAAGTTAACATTAAAAAAACTCTTTAAACACCATTTAGAATTGGAAAATTGCCAAATTCAGTGCTATATTAGCAAAAGTATGAAGGATATGTTATGTATTTATGAAGTATTTGAACTTAAAACAGTTTCCCTCATAATCATAATTAATATCTAGGAGCTTTGTTAGGTGTGTACAAATAATTATAAAATGATGCACATTTTGTCACATTAAAATGCCAAAATACATTAAAAGCAATAGCTGATACACTTTAGTTGAGGCTTCAATTGTAAAATGCAGGCTTCAGGTTTGAAATGCCAATATAACCAGCATTATTTGTATAAAAAGATTGCTATTTATATGTTGATTTAAACTTATTTAGTATTAAAAATAATTAGATGAGCAGTTCTCAAAATAGTGCAGTCCAGGATGTTCCTTGCATTTTCATCTTGTGAAAAATGTTTCCTCTAATTTACTTTAATTTGAAAATGCCACCGTGCTCCCTACCTTACTGGTGCGTATTCAAAATAAATGTAAGTCCATATGAAATGTGGGCCGCAAACAGATACAGGGATTAAAGCAAAAAAAAATTATTTCACTGAAAAAAAGTAATACCTAAGTACTACACAGATAAGAACATCTGCACCACCACCACCAAAGGGAACAAAAAAATAACTAAATATTTAAATGCACGACACTGTTGTCAAAACCCACACAATCAACATATAGACACACTTACAGACAGCATCTTGGAAGTTTGTGATCAATACTGTATGATGATTTAAAAAAAGTGGTGTCCCATTTCATAGGGGTATGTTTTCACTCCTAGCCCTTACCACTCGGTGTCAAGGGCCAAGGGCTAGTGGTAAGGAGTAAGGGGCAGGGGTAAGATGGAGAAATAGGATTCAGCCTTAATCCTTGCAGATGGAATGTTTTTCAACAAATTATTTTCAATAGTTGTAGAACTTCTCTGATTTACTTACCGTACAGAACGTTGAAAAGACACAAGTCCTTAAACTTCTTTTTCCCGTGACGGCCAAACATGTTGTAGTCCAATGCCAGCTCGTTTGACAGAATGTATTTCATCATTCGTCTCGTTGCGTCATCTACATTTGTGCCCCCTATGTCTGCCACCATGGCAACCTAGGAATGAGAACCAAAAGGAGAAAAAAAGGCTTACAATAACTGCCAAGACCATAAGGAAATAAATAAATAAATAAATAAATACCTACAACAGCAGACATTAGACTGCGGTCCCCCAGTAGCTCCTCAAGCGCCTCAACGTCTGCTTGAGTTTGCAGTGGGAAAACCACACCATCAGGAACCTCCATCACTGATGTATCTTGCTTCTTCAGCAAGGCATTTAGCATCTTACCATGAACCTTCTGGGTCTCCTTAATTTCTTCAACAATTGTAAGAAGTTTAGAGAACATGGCTTCACAACTGGGGCTGGCAACTCGCTGGGCAGTGGGGCTGGCGATCTGCTGGACGGTGGCACTGGCAACTCGCTGGGCAGTGGGGCTGGTAATCTGGCTGGTCATTTTATTTGCTGCTGGCCAAAGGTGTTTTTCTGGGGGAGTGGGTGGAAGTTCGTCCTCTGAATCAGAATGCTCACTTGATTCTAGATGCTTGCTCTGACTCTGGAAGAGTTTTGATCTTGCCCTAGAGAGGTTAATATGAAGATATTTAAGGTAAACCATACCTACTGATTCTATATTATGGAAATTACTTTTAACCTGTATTCCCCCACAAACACCTACTTTCTCTTTATCAAGCCATCTTCGGTGTCTGTCAGGTCGGATGTATACTCGGCTTGATGAAGCTTTACCCTGGCCTCCGCATAAGTAGCTGTAAAATACAATGACCACTGTAAAATACAATCACTGCTGTAAATCTCATGGTCAGGAATTTACTTGATAGAAGTGTGACGGCTTATAAACTAGTCAGTCTTCCTCTTCTTCTACTGTCACACAGATATGAGCTGCAGAGAGTATCACAGTGCACATCTGTATGTAGCAGTATGAATTGAAAAAAAAACATGCACATACAGTATACATAATATGAAGCAGATGTCTAATCTGCAGAGGGATAGTGTGGTTGCAGGTATGCAATCAAGAGCACACCGAGAGCAACTATGACATGTGTGAGGACTGAAATCAATTTAATTGGTTTGGTGTGATCTTGCCTGTTTGTAATGATGATCTAGAAATAGAGCAGTAGTTAATTAGGAAAATTAAAGTTACCTGCATTTCCCATCACACGCATATTACACAGAATCCAGTTTTGAGCTGGTGGTGTGCTCTCTTTCACGGCCTTGGTCACATTGAGCAATGTGGCTGGTGGCCACCAGCATAATTTTCCGTCGGTGCCCTCGAACCATTCTGATGGAATGATGTCCACCTTCTTGCAGCCATCAGGGTCAATTTCATCCACAAACTCCACCACACTGAATGAGGGCATCCTGCAAAGTTCATCATGTTATGTGCTGTGTAGTTGAGGCAACGCCACAAACATTTTCTGAAGAGGCAATAACAGCAGTGGTTTTGTAAAGTCTGTTACTGGAGCACTGGCAAGCTGACCAGACAGTTTTGATAGTAAACAAACTCCAAGACATGTCGAATCAATGGGGTAGTTGAAAAAACATGCCCCTGTTTCAAAAAGTTCATACACTATATGTGTTTCTGCAGTGGAATGTACAATATTCCTCACAATTGCAACTCTGCCTCTCAGTTCAAAACAGTTGGAACCACTGGAGTTTGAGATGATTGTGTCTTTGAGTTTATACATTTTATATTGAACACCCTGATGCATGGAAAAATCTGCTGGCAGTGGTCCAGATACATGGGGCTGTTTCAGTTCAACACCTTCAGGAATGTCTTTTGAAACGTGAGGAAATAATTGCCTTTCATAGACACGGATTTTGCAGCCTTTTTTGAGATTGTTGCAAATGAAAATGGCTGGTGGATTTAAGATTTTTTTTCCCACACTTAATACATGTATTGCATTTGCATTGCATTTATTTGCAGCAGTGATTGCATAAGGGTTGGGGAGACACTGTCACTGCAACACACATTATGAAGTAACAAACAAGATTCCAGTAAAAAAAAATGGAGACTTATTGAGTTTACACTGAGAAAGACAGCATTTTCTTAAAAAGAATACCCACTCAGGAAAAACAAACTAGATTCATAGATTCAAACCTAGATTCATACAACTGCAGCTGAAACGGATATAGCTTAAACAATTACTTTATGTAACACAAGCTTCATCACAGCTTACACAGCTTGTTTTGTACATTACTAACAAATGTCTTTTAACTAATTCACACAAAACTAAAAAGAAAAAAGCGGCAGAAGCAAAAAAAAAAAAAAAGAGCCGCCCAATGTGCTAATTCAGCTTGCATTTTTGTGTTCAAAATGGTTTAGAATACTGCCTCCAAATAGTTTATTCTGCCATTGGTTTCGAGAGGGGCTGTATAAAACCAGTAACGTTATGTCGACTAACTGGGTTGATTAGGCCTAACTACTAACGTTAGCTAAAGTTAGCTAGCTAAAACACACAACATTAGCTTAGTCTAACAAGCATTTTTGTAAATTCGCCATTGTTTTAAACTAGCTCACATTACTTCGATAGATAGTAATGATGGTGTAATGCAAGACGTCTACATCATTTTACATAACAGAGAGACAGGTATGCTACTCACCAGTGTTGAGAGCGAGCTGCTGCTGCGACGTCTGCTCTGCTACTGCTGCTGTCGGCGCTGATCCGTTAAAATTCAAAATAAAAGCGCGCAGTGTGACCGTTATAGTATGTTGCAATACGCATGCGTTTAAACTGAACTCTTATTTTAAAAAGCCTGGCCAGCATATATATATAAATAAAACCAAAGAAAAAAATAATAATTGATACGTATTACGTACGTATATGTACGTAATACGTATCAATTAGTCTTTTTTTTTCTTTTGTTTTATTCTTGTCTATACAATTATTATTGTGAAATCTATAGGCTATCCAGTGGCTTAACACTGAACAGCCATGACGGTCATTTTGACTGCTTTTAAATTTATATATGAAATAACTTTGCTGGATGAAAAAATACAATCCTGCCGGTATCTGACTTTTCACAGAAAGTCTATATTTTCATTTAAAACAGTTTGTTTATACATTAGCCTTCACACAAGGCAAAAAAAATAAAATCACTTTCTCCTATTTCTGCCATACACTGTCATATTTGCTTGGTAACTATAAGCGTCTCTATCAGAGAAACGTTAAGCGGTGTAGAGCAACAAGTGTGAGCATCAGCGATAGACCGAAGGCAAAGCCAGAATCGGTAAAGCAGGATACCACAATAAATACGGTGTAAATGGACACTGTTCTGAATCAGCAGGCAGCGCCGGGTGCTCTCTCTGTGGAAGGAGCGGTAGGCTCCATGTAGCTAGGTGGCCGGTGGTTGCCTACGTGTTTATATAACTTCACACATCCTCAAAGTGGCTGGATTCACTGCACACATCCGCTCCAATGAGTGCACCAACAGTAAATTTATTCAGAGAAATTTCATGAAGCTGAGAGCCGAGTTTATAGAAGGGAAAAGGGCACTGGGCCACGGTCCGAGCAGCGCATGCCACCACAGCAGACGCCAACATAGGCAGTGCCAGGCTAGGTTAGGTTATAAATGTTCAAATAAGATACTTTTATTGCCTGTTATGAGTTATGTTGAATGAATTTCGATACCATCTTTTTTCAGATATGAAAATAATTACATTTTACTAGGCCATGATATGAATTATTGACACCTGGGCTACTCAGTGCATAATTGAACTCGATAAATTGTACATTTTGGTGTTATTTCGTTTTTCTAAAAGATATATTATCTTGAGAGATTATAGAGTTTGGAATCTGGCGGTCAAAATGCATTGGCCTACAGAATCCCGGCCCTTCTATAGTGTTGAGGAATTGCTGTTGTAGACAATTGTCAGCTTCAACCTGCCTGGCCATTCCATTCCGCTTCAGCCCCATAGAACTGCAGCTGCTTACTTGTGTTGTGTTTTCCCCCCGCAATGTGATGTGTCAGAGGTAAGAGAGCACTAAAATCCTAGTAAAAGAGTTTAATCAGGTCTGGCCAACCACAGAACCAGCTCTCCTTACAAGCCTGTCCAACCACACGCTAGGCCTACCTGCCAAACATGCCACAGCAGACAATGCTGATGACAATGCTGTCACGTTGTTTTGCAAGTTTGACTGTAATATTGACTGTATGAATACAGAGCAATCCAGTCTAACACCAACGGCAGTCCACCTTGTTACAGCACTCCTGAATTTTGTTGCTTTCATGTCTACAGTCACAGAGTTATGAAGAAGGAAACTATAACCTGTAGATCTTAATCAGGGTTTATACCCTGATTTATTCTGAACTGAGAATGTTTCACATGTCCATGTAAGCCTATCATATGTCTGTATTTACATTAATTATGATTATAAAAGATAGTCCACCCATGTTTAACTGGGATTTGGATGTTTTTAAGATGCAAAAAATAACAGAGTTCTGTAGAAAAAAAAACATTAAAAAAACAACAACACAGCATCAGAAAGCTGCCTAACCTTTGGCCAGTAGTGCTCTAAAAATAAGAGGAACATGTAACATGTGAGTCTCATGTTAGGTAACCCACATGGGGCCCACATAAATCCGCCTACTTCCATCCCATGACCACTTCTCCTACTCATATCCCCTTTGGGGCCCTTAAGTTGGCCCACAAGGGCTTTCCATGTGGGTCTCATGTTAGGTAACCCTCATGGGGCCCACAGTAATCGCCTACTTCCATCCCATGCCCACTTTGCCCACTCATATCCCCTATGGGGCCCTTAGAGTTGGTCTTCATGGGCTTTCCATGTGGGTCTCATGTTAGGTAACCCACATGGGGCCCACATAAATCTCCTACTTCCATCCCATGCCCACTTTGCCCACTCATATCCCCTATGGGGCCCTTAGAGTTGGCCTTCATGGGCTTTCCATGTGGGTCTCATGTTAGGTAACCCACATGGGGCCCACATAAATCACCTACTTCCATCCCATGCCCACTTTGCCCACTCATATCCCCTATGGTACCCTTAGAGTTGGCCCTCATGGGCTTTCCATGTGGGTCTCATGTTAGGTAACCCACATGGGGCCCACATAAATCGCCTACTTCCATCCCATGCCCACTTTGCCCACTCATATCCCCTATGGGGCCCTTAGAGTTGGCCCTCATGGGCTTTCCATGTGGGTCTCATGTTAGGTAACCCACATGGGGCCCACATAAATTGCCTACTTCCATCCCATGCCCACTTTGCCCACTCATATCCCCTATGGGGCACTTAGAGTTGGCCCTCATGGGCTTTCCATGTGGGTCTCATGTTAGGTAACCCACATGGGGCCCACATAAATTGCCTACTTCCATCCCATGCCCACTTTGCCCACTCATATCCCCTATGGGGCCCTTAGAGTTGGCCCTCATGGGCTTTCCATGTGGGTCTCATGTTAGGTAACCCACATGGGGCCCACATAAATCGCCTACTTCCATCCCATGCCCACTTTGCCCACTCATATCCCCTATGGGGCCCTTAGAGTTGGTCTTCATGGGCTTTCCATGTGGGTCTCATGTTAGGTAACCCACATGGGGCCCACATAAATCTCCTACTTCCATCCCATGCCCACTTTGCCCACTCATATCCCCTATGGGGCCCTTAAAATTGGCCTTCATGGGCTTTCCATGTGGGTCTCATGTTAGGTAACCCACATGGGGCCCACATAAATCACCTACTTCCATCCCATGCCCACTTTGCCCACTCATATCCCCTATGGTGCCCTTAGAGTTGGCCCTCATGGGCTTTCCATGTGGGTCTCATGTTAGGTAACCCACATGGGGCCCACATAAATCGCCTACTTCCATCCCATGCCCACTTTGCCCACTCATATCCCCTATGGGGCCTAGACATTTTGCCCAGTTAAAGCCCATGCCCACTTGGTACCCATTGAGCCCATTTGTAACCCATATGGGGCCAATATGTACATGTTGGCTGGGTGGCGCGGGGAGGCTTGGACCCCGTTGAAACTGCGTGCAGTTCTAGTTATTATTATTCCACGCCACATAAAAGTGGTGCTGCAGCCTAAACCGTACATGGTGGCGACGCGCCACTTTCAGGACTGGTCCCAAACTCCGCAAAGACCTCAGCCAAAAAATTTGACCCACTTCCACCACTAGGTGGCGCTATACAAGGACAAAACGCGTTTGGCTTTATAACTCGCAAACCGTACATCGGAAATTTAAAAACCTTACATCCACGCGTTCCCTGGATCCTACTGAATCTCGTGATATAGGCCACGCCCATTTCCGCCTACACTTTTATGCGTGAAAAATCGCGATTTATCAAAAACCTACTTTTTCTAACTCCTCCGAGACCGTGCAATGGATCTGCACGAAACTTGGCACATAGCATCTCCAGACCGACCTGACACAAAGTTGTATAAAAAATTTTTATAGGATAAAATTGCGCGTGTTACGCGCAAACACATTTGTGTAGCTAGCTATGGAAACATTTTCTTTGCCATATCTCGGCCAAAATAAATGCTATCAAAGCCAAACTTTACAATATTACTTGCTATGACCCCCTGAGGCTCTGTACCAAATTTGACGAACATTGGCCACTAGGGGGCGCTACAAATACAAAAAACGTGTATTTCTCATGAACCGCTTGTCCGAATTTTACGAAATTTGACGGATAGCATCTAGGCCCACTCCTGGGGTGGTCCTTACAGTGGGGTACTAATTGGTTCAAGTGGGCGTGGCCTATGGGCCAACGTTCAGATTAACCACTTAAAGTAAAGTGAATTACTTGAAATTTACAGGATAGATGTACAGTGGGTAGTCGACTTGATTTACCAAATATTACACATGTTGACCAGTACGTGGCGCTACAATGACGCCAAACTTGTTTTTGCCTATAACTCCTATATTATACATCACACGTTAAAAATCTTGATGTCCACGTGTTCACTACATCAAGCTGAGTCACATGATATAGGTCACAGGCAATATTGCGACAAATGCAAACCAACTTTTTCAATCTCGTCCTAGGCCGTGTGACAGATCTGCACGAAACCTGGTGTGTGGCATCTCCAGATGCCCATGACAACATGTTGTATAAAGAATTTTGCTACGTAATTGTGTGCGCATTTCATGACCAAGCAAATTTTCTGTAGCAAGCTACCAAACACATATCATATCATTTCTCAGCCAAAAGAAATGTTATCACTACACAACTTTAGGGAAGTGTTCAACATTCTCCCCGGATGCTTGATAAGAATTTGATAAAGATGGGCCATTAGGGGGCGCTATAATTAACATTACTTTGTCTAATTTCAACACTCAATGCATTTAAATGGAAAATTTGCAAATGCTACATCTCTGCCACAGACAATGGTATCACTACCAAACCTGCAATTATTGTTTGGCATGACGCCTGGAGGTTCTGTACCAAATTTGGTAAAGATAGGTTTTTACAAGGCGCTAAATTCAACGTAGACCATTTTGGGCCTTTTTATCACTTCTGATATGGAGTGTGTTGTAGGTGACGCCAAACGGCACTTCTGATTCATAATTTTGTAACTGTAAAACTAGTCTAGTCTAGTCTTTTGGAGCTAAAAGCTAACAGTGGCCCTGTTCTGCTGATGTCTTTGTTGTTTTCTTATCCCTTACAAATGGTTTTGTATCCAGCCAAGAAGTCCACTTTTTGGGTCCTTTTGCAATTAATCCATACTGTTTGATTGATACACTGTATGTAAGAAATTTAACTAATGTGTCCTTTATATGACTTGTAATGTTCAATATGTTTGTTTTCCACTGGATTACACCAAATACATACAACTGTTGTAGACAACACAAATGCTTGAGTGTTATGACAACTACAAACATGAACTCTCACAAGTCTTTATTTATCAACAAGGGATAATAAGACAAAACAACTGTTGCCTACAGCGCATTAGTCTCTGTAACGTTACCCACAGTTGCACGTTGCAAGCAAAGTTGTTGACACAATATTCTCCAGCTTCAAGCAGTCGCCGGTTCACCTTATCAACAAAATATTTGAACAGGACAGTTCAGTATCACATCCATTGTTTTGCGGCACAGAGTGAAGGTGAAACATTTTCAATAACAAGCAAACTGTAAATGAGACATATACAGTACATGAAACAATGTTTAATTATTATTAGCATCATCATTATCTGATTGGCACTTGAAATTATACTATTCATATTCAGTTTTTCAATGATATTATTCAAGTCATGCAATTCAAGTGATTAAATATAGTTTCTGGTGGCACATATTTCAGCCCATACATAAAGTCTAATTTGTTTTGTATTGCTTACATGTTGGTAAATGGTTTGTGTAGCGCAGTTTACAGTTTGTGGCAATACTTGGAAAGAAATAATACTGAAAGTAATAATAATAATAATAATAATAACTGATTTCATGTAAATATCAAAACAATGACCAGGACACTGCAGGGAATTGAACCCTGCCCCAGTAAACAGGAGTACCATTTCCAGTGCCTTTTGCACTTTGGACTCAACATGGAAGATAAAGCAAAACCTGCATTAGCAACAGCATTAAGTAGTAGTATTTATGTACTATATTTGCTTCTTCAAAAATGTTGATAAATATATAATGTGCAGTTTTGAATAAGTGCTAAATATGAGCTACATTTTTCTAATATGTCTTGTTAAACATACTGTTGTAATGCAGTAAAATAAACTTCATTAATTTCATCAAGGAATTTATTTGGCCAGCAAGAACTATAGTATAGAATAGTAAAAATGTATTTCATACAATGCTTCTATGACAGAAATGCTCCCCCTTAAGTGCATAACTACTGAACTCATAAATGGAAATGCTCATAATCTCATTGTAAAAGACCCCCCCCCACAACAATGGAGTGAAGGCCAAACATTTCTAATGAACAGCATCTGTACAAGAGACATATGTCTATGAGACTGTATATTATTTGATAATAATGATGCTTGAAAAAAATTAGATTCAGTTCTTCAATGCACTTATTCAAATTTAGGAATTCAAATTCAATTTCTGTGGCATATATTTCAGCCCATACATGAAGTGTAATATTGTTTATTTATTGCTTACATATTACATGTTTGTAAATACTTTATATGTTGAACATTCTTTGAAGTTTGTGCCAATTGTTAGGGAGAAATAATAAGTGCTTTCATGTAAATGTCAAAACAATGAGCAGGACACCGCAGGGAATCGAACCCCGCCCCAGTAAACCAGGAGTACCATTACCGGTGCCTTTTGCTTTTTTTGACGCAACATGGAAGATAAAGCAAAACCTGCATTAGAAACAGCATTTAAGTAGTACTATATTTTGGCTTCTTGTTGACACATATGTTTTGAAAAAGTGTTAAATATTAGCTACATTTTTATTAAAATATGTTTAGTTAAACATGCTGTTGTAATGCAGTAAAAGAAACCTAATTTCATTAACAGGAATGTATGGATTTATTTTGGCCAGCAAATATTACTTAAGAGTGAAGTTTTATTTCATACAATGCATTGCCCCTTTGGCAGAAATGTTTCCTCATCAAGTCCTACTGCTGAACTCATAATTGAAAAAGCTCATAATTTCATTGGAACCCCCCCCTCACGGTAATACAAACCATCAAATCTCAGCGATGAATCTTGTTCCCATGTAATTTAAGTAGATAGAAAACTCATAGAAACACATTCATGATAACTGTAGTATGTGGATATTATCTCTACATTTACTGTTTCAGGATCTATGTCTCTAATGTAAATGTGATCAATTGCTGTCCCTTTCTCTGTTGTAGGTGAAGTAATGATCTGATTGTAACCTTGTTGGGTCATTAAGGTTGTTATTGATTTTGAAAGTAGTACATCATCATTAAAGTCCCCCATGATTATTTTACCACCTGATAGATCATTGAAACTGTTGACTACAGCCTCAAGATTTCTTTTAAAATGACCAATTTTGTACGATGGTGGTCTGTACAGTACCATGTAATTATGATTCATAGACTGAACATTAAACATTATAGCTTCCAAGTCACTACATTGTACATCTACAGGGTTACAGATGATGTGGTTTTTGTGATAGAAGCCCACACCACCATGTTGTTCATTCTTTAACCTAGAAAAAGGTGTTAGGTTACTGTAAGACTGAGATCTAGCCTTGTGATGAAATGTCCATCCTGGCAACTCAATGTTAGTCTGTGATGAATCGTGTTGCAACCATGTTTCTGTTAGACAAATCACATCAGCATCCAAAATTCTTTGATCTTGTTTTAGGTCATTAATGTGAACATCTAGACCTTGAATGTTGTGTAAACAGATTTTCAGAGAAACAGCTGGTCTTGGTAATTGAGTCTTAATGTATGGTTCCATGGCATCTAATTGTTCATCTATATCAGATTTTGCATAGATAGCAGTGGGTTTAAAATCTTGAATGATTAGGTTTTCTACTGATGTTACACGGCTCAGAGCTACATAGGCTTGGCCAGCAGAGAAAATCTTTTTAAAAGAAACCACAGCTTTGTCCAAAGTTAAGCCTTGGACTTTATGGATAGTACAGGCCCATGCCAGGCGTAGTGGGAACTGCCGTCTGACTCCACCACTGTTTGTTACTTTGTCTTCATCAAGTACAATTGGTGTTGCATTTTCAAGTCCAGGTTCTGAACATGGAAATTTAGCTCTTAAATTACTGCCAATCCTTTTGTCATCAAAATTAACATAAATTGTTTTGGGGCTGTAGCATTTTCATCAATTTTAAATGACAAACTGTACCAACCACTCCATTAACTAGCCCATCTAAAATGTCTATATTTTTCATTAGCATGACTCTAGCATTAGTACCAACACTAAACAATTTTTTCAAATATGTCTTTTGATCAAAGGTGTGTGTGGTACTTTTTGTTGCAAAACGACCCGTTTGAGGACTTTTCTCAAAGTCTTGAGCTTTGATTTGGACTACATCAGTACACACTTTATGCAACATATTGAAGTTATGCATATCTACCTGAGAGTTTGTTGCAAAGATGTGAAGGTCCTCTGTGTTTTCATCCAAGCCCGTCTCACACCGTTTTAACATCTTTTCATCCTGTTCATTAAGTTTTTCTCCTTTCTTATGTTTTCTGATGCGATTGAGTGTTATAG
The DNA here is from genome assembly GCF_008692095.1 of Etheostoma spectabile. Taxonomy (NCBI): domain Eukaryota; kingdom Metazoa; phylum Chordata; class Actinopteri; order Perciformes; family Percidae; genus Etheostoma; species Etheostoma spectabile. The sequence continues at coordinate 8,451 of NW_022604638.1, read as the reverse complement.
CGAATTCTTGATTTTTCTGTCGAACTATTTCCTTTAACTCAACATGTTGAAACGTACCCTGCCACAGATTCATCCCTGCTTGCTCTGAGTAAAGAGGTCTTCCCTTAACAGGGGGGAGTTGGAAAAAATCACCCACAGCTATCACTGACACATTGCCAAAGGGAGAATAGTCACCACATTGTTTAATTTGCCGAAGTCTGCCATGGATGTATGTTAGCAGTTTGTGATCAACCATAGAAATTTCATCTATCACTAATATTTGTAAATCTTTCAAACTGGCTCTTAAAGTGTTTACTTTTTCCTCCTTTAGAGGTTGATAGGGTAATGACATATTATTACCTATAGAAAAGCTGTGGTGTATTGTAGTAGCATTAATGTTATAAGCAGCTACACCAGTAGGGGCAGTTAGTAAAACATGAACATCATCTGGATAATTTGACATTCTTGCCAACATCTGCATGACTCATAATAGATGGCTTTAATCAAATGAGATTTCCCTGTACCTGCTCCACCAGAAATAAAAACATGAAATGGTTTAGGATTTTGCCCATTTACCTTCTTTAGGCACCACTGTCGTATTTCATAAAACACCTGAGTCTGCAAATCATTTAATGAACGCAATATAGATTGAGCTTCAGTATGACTAATTTTTGTTTTTGGAATTCCATTGACACAAGTGGCCGGTCTTCTGGTTGTAGATCTGGAATAACATCTCTTTCTGTTGGACACTCTGGCTCGTTAAGTTTCCTTTCCTCTAGACATTCTAAACGCTCAGATTCAGTTTCAGGACAAAGAGCAGCCCATGCATCTTCTGGAAAACCACTGCTTTCTATCATTTCTTCACACTCGTCTAATTTTTCTGCCTCAATTTCAAATTTAGACCTGTTCATATCTACCACCTCTTTTACAGATATAACTTCACCATTATAGTTCAGGATGGAGCCTGCATCATAAAACTCTTCAAAACTAAAAAATGGCAAAGGTTTTAACTCTTCAGCAGTATAATGTGGCAAGAACAGTTGAAGTAAACTTTGGTAATGCTTCTCCGGATGCTTTGTTGGTGAAAACCGAGCATATCTCACGACAGCCATGCCTGTCCTAGTCCTCTTTTTAACAAAGCCACACTTATCATCTAATGTTATTACACCTCTTGAAGAAATTTCATTTTTGTAAACTGTCCTGTATTCTGATGCAAAAGTAGCCAAACACATGTCTTTAAAGTCAGCTGTTTAGGTCTACACTTATAACGATCAGTAGTGCTAGTCATCCATATTTGGCCTGAGTGTGTGTCTTCATGTTCTGTTCTCTTCTGAATAACACTAAGAGGAAGACTCATTCTGACAATGTTGTCTCCAGTAGGCACAAATACTACTTTTCTAGTACTTTCCCTTAAGTTCATATTTGTGAGTCGATACACACTTTCCTGGGCGGAAACTTCTCGATTATGTAGAAACACACTACCCAACTTGTTAAGAGCCTGTTTTGCGTCTAAATTTCCGTCACTTTTAATTTCATTTTGTGCATGTGAAAGCAACTTTCCCATGTCCCTTTCTGGTTTAGAGACATATGACACAATATAAACACCACAGGAATATGGACAACAAACAACTGAATGTCCATATTGGCATTCCAGCCACGCAGAAGGTGTCTATTGTACTGATTTACCCAAACCTCATTAATGTTTCTTCTATGCACAACACAGGTTTTCTTGCAAGTTAACTGATGAGCCTTTTCAAAGATTGCCTGATTGATTCCAATTGAATCAAACAAAGCATCAACACTGTCATATGTTGCTTCTTCATTAAAAGGGCTTGTTTAACTTTCTCCATAACATCTTTTGCTAGTTTTAGTTGCTGCTCTGCACTAAGTTGATCTGGTTGCTTTTGCTGTGGCTCTTCATTTGGTTCATTTTGTTGCTTTTGCTCTGTTGGTTCATTTTGTTGCTGCTTTTCTTCTACTTTACAAATAAATGTGTTATTGCTTGGAGGTCGTGGAAAATTAAACCTACATGGTGTGCCCTTCTTTTTACAACTCTTTGTGTGTTTTTTACTGTGCACCTGAACAGCAGAAACAACCTCATGCATAGGGTCACTTTCAGGAGGAAGGTCACATGTAACATATCTGTCAATATAATCAGCAACCTCTTGATCTGTGTTTTCCCTATCTGGGGGGCATTCTCCACCCAGAACAGACAGTGTACGTGAGGGGATCCACGTTGTTGAAACTCAACTCGATAAAAATAGTCAATTATCTTGCCTATTGGTTCAGCAGGAGACATGATTACTTCTTTTAAAAAGCAACGAAACCTATAATCAAACATCCTTGCTGCTGTCACAGGATTATTTTTAACAGATTACATTTTTGTGACCAGTCCATGTCATTTACATTGCCATTTATATTTTCCATTTGCATAAATATTTCCATCAACTCTGTCCATCGTAAATCAGCAGACGAGAAGGAACAAAACCAAGTAGGAATACCAAGCTGTCTGACCATAGCAAACAAATCTTTCTGTACACCCTGCCAAAAGACAGGGGTACCTCTGATAGGCTTTAAAAACTTGTACCCCATGTCATAATTTAACAGGTTTTTAACAAAATCTGTATCGCCAAGCATAGATGATGTAATTTCTCTCTTTTCCCCACCATGGTAGCCTTTTCTCAATGCTATTGATACTTTTGAAACAATTTGAGAAACATCATAATAAGTTTGTCCATAAAAGATATAGTCTACATTTCTGCTAAATCTACTATCAGCATTAAGAATTCTATTATTGAAATATCTGCATGGTGTTATCTTATACTGTCTGATGTCATGAAATGTTCCGTTCCTGTTGGAAATAGAACTGGAAAACACTTTGCCTCATTAGTTATGTCTGTTAGTAATCTTACAGGATTGTTCCCTTCTGCCGGTGCTACTGAAAATATACTGTTAAAGTGTTGATCCAATACTTCCTGTCCTATATCAATGGCTGCAAACATGTATCCAAATACATTCCATGCTGCTGTCTGTCATTTATATGTTCTTCTTCAACAGCAACATCTACAACTGCATCACATTTATCTTTTTCCTCATTCATGTCTTTTTCCAGAGGATTTTTCCAATTCTCATTAATTTGCACATCTTGATAAAAATTGTTGTGTTTTTTTAAGTGTTTTAAAGCGCAATGAATTTTATTTGTGTGGACATACTGATACTTATAATGGCCTTTGTAGGAAATTTTTCGCTTCAATTTAACTCTAATCATAAGATCATCATTTTCTGATCTAGGAAGAACATTACAATATCATTGTTGTTAGAAGGGACGCAGGTGACGGCCCGTGGCAACCGTTCTGTGCCCCCTTTGGTAAAGCTAATATTTTCATGAATGGATATTCTGTGCAATTAAATGCCCTTCTAGTGGATTCAGTTTTTCAAGAAATTCTGGTATAGGATCCAGTTGCAATTTATTAGTTACACTCTCCTCCGGCACTTTACCACTACGTATTTTATTTTGACATGTACGACAAATCCAACTTTGGTTAAATGTTTTGAAGTGCAGTTTGGGTCACATAAATTTGTACATTATGAAGATATGTGGAAGTTATGCATTTTGTGCTACTGATGCCACTATAGAACCCTTTTTTACATATCATCTTTTTTACACTGAATTACTTGATGTTGAAATAATAATCTATGACAAACACAACAAACAAATTGTGGTCCGTGTCTATCTTTTCTTTAAAATGCTCAATACAAAATCAATGTCATGTGAAGGAGTAATTGTTTAACTTTTGTTGATTTTATGCGATGTATGGCCTTTGTTTGAACTCCGGTTTAGTAGAATAGTTTATTTTCTGTCTCTCCAAAACTTTTGTTTGAACTCCGGATTAGTAGAATAGTTTATTTTCTGACTCTCCAAAACTTTTTGTTGGAACTCCGGTTTAGTGAATAGTTTGTTTTCTGTCTCACCAAAACTTTTTGTTTGAACTCCGGTTTAGGTGAATAGTTAGTTCTCTTCTCTCCAAAACCTTTTTGTTAAACTCAGGTTTAGCATAGTTAGCTTTGTTTCTCAGTAACAGTCTCTCTTAACCTCAGGTTTAGACGCGTATATGTTAATACTTGCTTGTTGTTTACATTCTTTGTACTCAACGTCACTAGCATACCTCTGTTGTCCTTTGAATTTTTTCACTTGCTTATATTCACTGTCTTCAGCATATCTCTGTCTCTTTTCTTATTTTGGCTTTCATTACTAATATTACATGCGGAATATAAATCACTATTTGCCTCTGAGTGATGATTTTCACAGAGGGTACTTACACTATACACATACCAGAGATATTATCCTTCACACAAGTAACTGGCTCATAATGACATTCGTTGCAGTGTTTGAGGTAAATCCCTTTGTTTTCAGTTTTCTACTCTGGACCTTAAACTTTAACCACCTGTACTGACTGTATGTATCTTAGATATCTACCTCGAAAGAATCAGCTGCCGCTTGAATTTCAACTTCAGTAGCCCAAACTCCAACAGAATTATTTTAGATTGGGTAACATACTGCTCTACAGATGAATACTCCTGCCTGAGAATGTCACGGTACACATCAGGATTTTGTTTAATATTTTTTACTACAGCCCGACGAATAGCGAAATGATATCTTTGAACTCCACTGAAAACATGGGATAGAGCACCAAAGAAACAATTACCATCTGACTTAATGTAAGCGTTGTACAAGGTACAGGCTGCTCCAATTCCTTGCTATCTAAAACAACATTTCATGACGTAAACTTGGCACAATATCAAGTTTGTTGCAGATCCTCCTCTTATCAGTTAATGTCAAAGACTTGAATGTTACTTGAGGGGCACTTGTTTCAGACTGTAAACAAATACTTGGCTCATCATACTCGTTGCTACTATATTCTCCAACTCAAGATCAATAGGCTTTCATTTACCAAACACCTGATCACAAACCATAGACTAGATTCTGACTCACTAGAAACATGTTCACATCTAAAAGACAATGCTCCTGACTCAAGATCAATAACACTTTCATTGACACTGGTCACACACCAAAGACTCAGAATCACTATCTACTCGCTGGCCACTAAACTGGACTGAATGCATCAACTAAAACAGCTTTGACACCAGTAACTTCAAAAGACTTGTCAGCCACAAGATCGTCAAATAGAGGGATTGGGAAAGGTAGTCACATGTCTAATGCCATCGACAAAGAGTCGTAGCAGGCTACAATGCTAGTACCATGAAGCTCCAAACACCATCGTTGCCTCTTGCATGCGGATCAAACACAGCATACCTTGACCCAACTTAAACACAGCACATGTGTTCCTTCTAATAGTTAACAGACAGGCGTCTGCCCCAATCATTGCCCTCTGTAAAGCAACATCCAGAGGCAGGCTATATCTTGGACAGTTGGATCATACATCTCTAAGCCAATTACTCCAGCGCATGGTGTTAAATACTCTAAACTAACCTCTATTGTTCCACTCAAAGCTCCTGGGTAATTCATCAACCCAAACATAACCACTGCGTGAGCCATCATCCGATCAAATTTGTTGCTTCATGAAAGTGTACAAACTCATCACCACGCACCAAAATGTCATTTATGTCCTCTGTTGTCATATCAAGACACTCTTTAAAACATTTGTAACGATTGCTGTGATACTATTCGTTACACACTGCTTATTCCCATTAGTATGAAAACGTGTGTGACCTGATGAAAAGACCCCCTAGTGAAAGAATGGACACTGTCAAGACTCACATGTTCCCCGTGGTCAGGAGGAAGCACATGGTCCCCATGGTCAGGAGGAGTAGGAGTAGTAGCAGCAGCAGGGGAGATAACATTCACAGGTCCCGCTGTCATCTCACGTATTCCACGAGACTGCCAAATAGACAATTGAATTCAAGTCAGATTAGCATATTATAACTATAATAACAATATGATTATAACAATTATCAATGCAAATGTGAACTTCCCTGTACTTCCAACCAAACATGTTTATTGACTAAATCAATGGTAAAATAATAAATATTTAGGATTAGATATGTTTAATTGGACCATCAACATGCTGTCCCTAATAGTATGCTGTACCCACCTTATTGATGTAACCCAGTGGATGCTGTTTGCGGGCCACACGTGCATAACATGACTGGGAGATCCCACTGATTGCCGCATCCTCCCTCAAATAAGAACACAAAAAGCACAGTTACACTTACTCCAACCGGATAAATAACATAATATGCAAATAATATCTCTCTCTCCTACCTGTTGTACATGGTCTCCTTCTTTGTCCACTCCACGCAGCAATGCAACTCCTCCTAAAAAACAATAAACAAGTTAGTAACATCTAGATGTTCCATATGGTTTTAGAAATATAAACCTTTTCTCACACCCTATGGATATAATGATAACACATATAACAAACCTGCATGGTGTCCAGTAGGGAGGGCCATTCTTCATCAGGAAGGGAAGGGCTGGACAGTGTAACTGATGCCTTATCCTTAAAATGAAAAAACAAACACTGTTACACACAGTACACTTATTCCAATTAAACTAACTTTTATGTATGAAAACCTTGTAAACCACATTATAATGTATACATCCCAGGGTGCTCCAGTGGCTGATGTGAAGAAGCATCTGACATCCTTCAAAGCCACTGTAGGAAGATGGCAGACATGGACCAGCTCTGGTAGCCTCCTCCTATAAAAAATAATCACAATAGTTTTAACCACTACACATAAATACAATCATAAAAAGTTGAATTGCTCTAGAGTAACTGTACAAAAAATAAATCAAAAGAAAACTAAAATGCCAACCTGCTCCCCAACCAAAAACATGTTATGGACTAACTCATCAATGGTAAATAATAAGTAAACATATTTAGGATTAGATCCATTTTATGGACCATCAACATTGCAGGCCAAATAGTAGCCTGTACCCACCTTCTCGATGTAACCCAGTGGATGCTTTGCGGCCCACACTGCATAACATGACCTGGGAGATCCCACTGATGCCGCATCCTCCTCAAAATAAGAACAAAAAGCACAGTTATACACTTACTCCAACCGGATAATTACATAATATACAAATAATATCTCTCGATCCTACCTGTTGGTACATGGTCTTTCCTTCTTTGTCAACTGCAAGCAATGCAACTTCATCCTAAAAACAATAAACAAGTTAGTAACATCTAGATTCCATATGTTTTAGAAATATAAACCTTTTCTCACACCCTTATGGATATAATGATAACAAACATATAACAAACCTGCATGGTATCCAGTAGGTGAGGGCCATTCTTCATCAGGAAGGGAAGGACTGGACAGTGTAACTGAGCCTTATCCTAAAATGAAAAAACAAAACACTGTTACACACAGTACACTTATTCCGAATTAAACTAACTTTTATGTATGAAAACCTGTACAACCACATTATAATGTATTACCATCCAGGGTGCCCTCAGTGGCTGTGGCTGATGTGAAGAAGGCATCCTGACATCCTTCAAGCCACGTAGGAAGATGGCAGACGATGGACCAGCTTGGTAGCCTCCTCCTATAAAAAATAATCACAATAGTTTAACCACTACACATAAATACAATCATAAAAGTTGAATTGCTCTAGAGTAAATGTACAAAAATAAATCAAAAAGAACTAAAATGCCAACCTGCTTCCCACGCCCCGGTCTTCTTGGCAGCAAACACTTTGGTGGCGTTGTTTCTCTGCTTCTAATAGTGAGAAAAACACAGAAGATATATTATATTAAAATATTATTAAAACCACATTAGGTTGACAATATAATCCAAAAAAACTTTCATCCCTTAAATAGACAAACTTATTACAATATGCAACTAACCTTTGAGCTTCAGACCAGCTGTGGAGACAGGCGTAGGTATGTGAACCGTGCCGTCACCCAACACTTCAAGAAGCTCCTTACTAACCAAAAGGAGTTAGCACAATGGAGCGGCCCCTGAAAATGACAGAAAAAAAACAAAAATTGAGTTACAAATATGATACCTCAGGACAAATTGACTTAGTAATAACTTGAATAAAAATGAATAACCTCTGAACCAGTTCCTTTGGGGGTGAACCCCAGTCTTGTCAGCTGTCTTAAAAACATGAATATTACAATTAAACAGCCCTGCTTAAAAAAAAAACGTACATTTATGAATACTCAGACATTGGTAAACTCTATATTACATTCCTGCCTGATCCAACAAGTGTCCAGCCATCTTCGATTGGCGTGATGAAGCAACCTGGGGGAAAGGAGGGACCCTGCGGCGAACCACTCGCGCTTGCTTCTGGGCTTCGAGAGTAAAAACCTATAGATAGAACACAAATAAACACAGTATGCACCAAAATTTGGTTATATACTGTTAACCAAGATCACATATAAGTAAATGTACAAAAAGTACAGTACAAAAATGTAAAAATGTGAACTAACCTCCTGCTGAACC
>NW_022604637.1:37500-45969 GCF_008692095.1 Etheostoma spectabile | reverse complement strand
AAACTGGCTCTTAAAGTGTTTCTTTTTCCTCCTTTAGCGGTGATTAGGGTAATGACATATTATTACCTATAGCAAAGCTGTGTGTATTGTAGTAGCATTAATGTTATAGCAGCTACACCAGTAGGGGCAGTTAGTAAAACATGAACATCATCTGGATAATTAGACATTCTTGCAACAATCTGCATGACTCATAATATAGTGGCTTTTATCAAATGAGATTTCCCTGTACCTGCTCCACCAGAAAAAAACATGAAAGGGGTTTTAGGATTTTGCCCATTTACCGTTCTTTAGGCACCACTGTCGTATTTCATAAAACACCTTAGTCTGCAAGTCATTTAATGGACGCATATAGATTGAGCTTCAGTATGACCTAATTTTTTGTTTTTGAAAATTCCATTGACACAAGTGGCCGGTCTTCTGGTTGTAGATCTGGAATAAATCTCTTTCTGTGGACACTCAGGCTCGTTAAGTTTCTTTTCCTCTAGACATTCTAAACGCTCAGATTCAGTTTCAGGACATAGAGCAGCCCCATGCTCTTCTGGAAATCCACTGTTTTCTATCATTTCTTCACAACTGCTAATTTTTCTGCCTCAATTTTCAAATTTAGACTGTTTCATATCTACCACCTCTTTTACAGACATAACTTCACCATTATAGTTCAGGATGGAGCCTGCATCATAAAAACTCTTCAAAGCTATAAATGGCGAAGGTTTTAGCTCTTCAACAGTATAATGTGGCAAGAACAGTTGAAGTAAACTTTGGTAGTGCTTCTCCGGATGCTTTGTTGGTGAAAACCGAGCATATCTCACGACAGCCATGCCTGTCCTAGTCCTCTTTTAACAAACACACTTATCATCTAATGTTATTACACCTGTTGTAGAGATTTCATTTTTTGTAAACTGTCCTGTATTCGATGCAAAAGTAGCCAAACACATGTCTTTAAAGTCAGCTGTTTTAGGTCTACACTTATAACGATCAAGTGTGCTAGTCATCCATATTTGGGCCCGATTGTGTGTCTTCATGTTCTGCTCTCTTCTGAATAACACTAAGAGGAAGACTCATTCTGACAATGTTGTCTCCAGTAGGCACAAATACTACTTTTCTAGTACTTTCCCTTAAGTTCATATTTGTGAGTCGATACACACTTTCCTGAGCAGAAACTTCTCGATTATGTAGAAACACACTACCCAACTTGTTAAGAGCCTGTTTTGCGTCTAAATTTCCTTCACTTTTAATTTCATTTTGTGCATGTGAAAGCAACCTTCCCATGTCCCTTTCTGGTTTAGAGACATATGATACAATATAAACACAACAGGAATATGGACAACAAACAAACTGAATGTCCATATTGGCATTCCAGCCACGCAGAAGGTGTCTATTGTACTGATTTACCCAAACCTCACTAATATTTCTTCTATGCACAACACAGGTTTTCTTGCAAGTTAATGATGAGCCTTTTCAAAGATTGCCTGATTGATTCCAATTGAATCAAACAAGCATCAACACTGTCGTATGTTGCTTCTTCATTTAAAAAGGGCTAGTTTTGACTTTCTCCATAATATCTTTTGCTATTTTAGTTGCTGTTCTGCACTAAGTTGATCTGGTGCTTTTGCTCTGGCTCTTCATTTGGTTCATTTTGCTCTTCATTTGGTTCTTTTTGTTGCTGCTTTTCTTTCCATTTTACAAATAATGTGTTATTGCTTGGAGGTCGTGAAAATAAACCTACATGCTGTGCCCTTCTTTTTACAACTCTTTGTGTGTTTTTTACTGTGCACCTGAACAGCAGAAACAACCTCATGCATAGGGTCACTTTCAGGAGGAAGGTCACATGTAACATATCTGTCAATATAATCAGCAACCTCTTGATCTGTGTTTTTCCCTATCTGGGGGGCATTCTCCACCAGAACAGACAATTTACGTGAGGGGAACCACGTTGTTGAAACTCAACTCGATAAAAATAGTCATTATCTTGCCTATTGTTTCAGCAGGAGACATGATTACATCTTTTAAAAAGCTACGAAACCTATAATCAAACATCCTTGCTGCTGTCACAGGATTATTTTTTAAGACTACATTTTTGCGACCAGTCCAAGTCATTTACATTGCCATTTATATTTTCCATTTGCATAAATATTTCCATCAACTCTGTCCATCGTAAATCAGCAGACGAGAAGGAACAAACCAAGTAGGAATACCCAGCTGTCTGACCATAGCAAACAAATCTTTCTGTACACCCTGCCAAAAGACAGGTGTACCTCTGATAGGCTTTAAAAACTTGTACCCCATGTCATAATTAACAGATTTTTAACAAAATCTGTATCGCCAAGCATAGATGATGTAATTTCTCTCTTTTCCCCCCCACCATGGTAGCCTTTTCTCAATGCTATTGATACTTTTGAAACAATTTGAGAAACATCACAATAAGTTTGTCCATAAAAGATATAGTCTACATTTCTGCTAAATCTACTATCAGCATTAAGAATTCTATTATTGAAATATCTGCATGGTGTTATCTTATACTGTCTGATGTCATGAAATGTTCAGTTCCCAAAGGAAAAGAACTGGAAAACACTTGGCCTCATTAGTTATGTCTGTTAGTAATCTTACAGGATTGTTCCCCTCTGCTGGGCTACTGAAAATATACTGTTAAAGTGTTGATCCAATACTTCCTGTCCTATATCAACTGGCTGCAAACATGTATCCAAACATCCCATGCTGCTGTCTGTCATTTATATGTTCTTCTTCAATAACATCTACAACTGCATCACATTTATCTTTTTCCTCATTCATGTCTTTTTCCAGGGGATTTTTTCCAATTCTTATTAAACTGCACATCTTGATAAAATTTGTTGTGTTTTTTTAAATGTTTTAAAGCGCGATGAATTCTATCTGTGTGGACAAACTGATACTTATAATGGCCTTTGTAGGAAAGTTTTCGCTTTAATTTAACTCTAATCATAAGATCATCATTTTCTGATCTAGGAAGAACATTAGTAATATCATTGTTGTTAGAAGGGACGCAGGTAACAGGACCGTGGCAACCATTTTGTGCCCCCTTTGGTAAAGCTAATATTTTCATGAATGGTATATTCTGTGCAATTAAATGCCCTTCTAGTGGATTCAGTTTTTCAAGAACTTCTGGTATAGGATCCAGTTGCATATTATTAGTTACACTCTCCTCCGGCACTTTACCACTACGTATTTTATTTTGACATGTACGACAAATCCAACTTTTGGTTAAATGTTTTGAAGTGCAGTTTGGGTCACATAAATTTGTACATTTATGAAGATATGTGGAAGTTATGCATTTTTGTGCTACTGATGCCACTATAGAACCCTTTTTTACATATTCATCTTTTTTACACTGAATTACTTGATGTTGAAATAATAATCTATGACAAACACAACAAACAAATTGTGGTCCGTGTCTTATCTTTTCTTTAAACTGCTCAATTACAAAATCAATGTCATGTTGAAGGAGTAATTGTTTAACTTTTGTTGATTTTATGCGATGTATGGCCTTTTGTTTGAACTCCGGTTTAGTAGAATAGTTTATTTTCTGTCTCTCCAAAACTTTTTGTTTGAACTCCGGATTAGTAGAATAGTTTATTTTCTGACTCTCCAAAACTTTTTGTTTGAACTCCGGTTTAGTTGAATAGTTTGTTTTCTGTCTCACCAAAACTTTTTGTTTGAACTCCGGTTTAGTTGAATAGTTAGTTCTCTTTCTCTCCAAAACCTTTTGTTTAAACTCAGGTTTAGCATAGTTAGCTTTGTTTCTCAGTAACAGTCTCTCTTTAACCTCAGGTTTAGACGCGTATATGTTAATACTTGCTTGTTGTTTACATTCTTTGTACTCAACGTCACTAGCATACCTCTGTTGTCCTTTGAATTTTTTCACTTGCTTATATTCACTGTCTTCAGCATATCTCTGTCTCTTTTTCTTATTTTGGCTTTCATTACTAATATTACATGCGGAATATAAATCACTATTTGCCTCTGAGTGATGATTTTCACAGAGGGTACTTACACTATAACACATACCAGAGATATTATCCTTCACACAAGTAACTGGCTCATAATGACATTCGTTGCAGTGTTTGAGGTAAATCCCTTTGTTTTCAGTTTTCTTACTCCTGGACCTAAACTTTAACCACCTGTACTGACTGTATGTATAGATATCTACCTCGAAAGAATCAGCTGCCGCTTGAATTTCAACTTCAGTAGCCCAAACTCCAACAGAATTTATTTTAGATTGTGTAACATACTGCTCTACAGATGAATACTCCTGCCTGAGAATGTCACGGTACACATCAGGATTTTGTTTAATATTTTTTACTACAGCCCGACGAATAGCGAAATGATATCTTTGAACTCCACTGAAAACATGGGATAGAGCACCAAAGAAACAATTACCATCTGACTTAATGTAAGCTGTTGTACAAGGTACAGGCTGCTCCAATTCCTTGCTATCTAAAACAACATCTTCATGACGTAAACTTGGCACAATATCAAGTTTGTTGCAGATCCTCCTCTTATCAGTTAATGTCAAAGACTTGAATGTTACTTGAGGGGCACTTGTTTCAGACTGTAAACAAATACTTGGCTCATCACTACTCGTTGCTACTATATTCTCCAACTCAAGATCAATAGGACTTTCATTTACCAACACCTGATCACAAACCATAGATTCTGACTCACTAGAAACATGTTCAACATCTACAACAGACAATGCTCCTGACTCAAGATCAATAACACTTTCATTTGACACTTGGTCACACACCAAAGACTCAGAATCACTATCTACTCGCTGGCCACTAACTGGACTGAATGCATCAACTAAAACAGCTTTGACACCAGTAACTTCAAAAGACTTGTCAGCCACAAGATCGTCACAATAGAGGGATTGGACAAGGTTAGTCACATGTCTAAATGCCATCGACAAAGAGTCGTAGCAGGCTACAATGCTAGTACCATGAAGCTCCAACCACCATCGTTGCCTCTTGCATGCGGATCAAAACACAGCATACCTTGACCCCAACTTAAACACAGCACATGTGTTCCTTCTAATAGTTAACAGACAGGCGTCTGCCCCAATCATTGCCCTCTGTAAAGCAACATCCAGAGGCATGGCTATATCTTGGACAGTTGGATCATACATCTCTAAGCCAATTACTCCAGCGCATGGTGTTAAATACTCTAAACTAACCTTCCTATTGTTTCCACTCAAGCTCCCTGGGTAATTCATCAACCAAAAACATAACCACTGCCGTGAGCATCACCGATCATATTTGTTGCTTCATGAAAGTGTACAACTCATCACCACGCACCAAAATGTCATTTATGTCCTCTGTTGTCCATATCAAGACACTCTTTAAAACATTTGTAACGATTGCTGTGATACTATTCGTTACACACTGCTTATTCCCATTAGTATGAAAACGTGTGTGACCCTGATGAAAAGACCCCCTAGTGAAAGAATGGACACTGTCAAGACTCACATGTTCCCCGTGGTCAGGAGGAAGCACATGGTCCCCATGGTCAGGAGGAGTAGGAGTAGCAGCAGCAGGGGAGATAACATTCACAGGTCCCGCTGTCATCTCACGTATTCCACGAGACTGCCAAATAGACAATGAATTCAAGTCAGATTAGTCATATTATAACTATAATAACAATATGATTATAACAATTATCAATGCAAATGTGAACTTTTCCCTGTACTTCCAACCAAACATGTTATTGACTAAATCAATGGTAAAATAATAATATATTTTAGGATTAGATATGTTTAATTGGACCATCAACATTGCTGTCCTAATAGTATGCTGTACCCACCTTATTGATGTAACCCAGTGGATGCTTTGCGGCCACACGTGCATAACATGACCTGGGAGATCCCACTGATGCCGCATCCTCCTCAAATAAGAACAAAAAGCACAGTTACACTTACTCCAACCGGATAAATAACATAATATGCAAATAATATCTCTCTCTCCTACCTGTTGTACATGGTCTTCCTTCTTTGTCCACTGCAGCAATGCAACTTCCTCCTAAAAAACAATAAACAAGTTAGTAACATCTAGATGTTCCATATTGTTTTAGAAATATAAACCTTTTCTCACACCCTTATGGATATAATGATAACATATAACAAACCTGCATGGTGTCCAGTAGGGAGGGCCATTCTTCATCAGGAAGGGAAGGGCTGGACAGTGTAACTGATGCCTTATCCTTAAAATGAAAAACAAACACTGTTACACACAGTACACTTATTCCAATTAAACTAACTTTTATGTATGAAAACCTTGTACAACCACATTATAATGTATTACCATCCCAGGGTGCTCCAGTGGCTGATGTGAAGAAGGCATCCTGACATCCTTCAAAGCCACTGTAGGAAGACTGGCAGACAATGGACCAGCTCTGGTAGCCTCCTCCTATAAAAAATAATCACAATAGTTTAACCACTACACATAAATACAATCATAAAAGTTGAATTGCTCTAGAGTAACTGTACAAAAATAAATCAAAAGAACTAAAATGCCAACCTGCTTCCCTCCAACCAAACATGTTATGGACTAAATCAATGGTAAAATAATAAGTAAACATATTTTAGGATTAGATCCATTTTATGGACCATCAACATTGCAGGCCAAATAGTATGCTGTACCCACCTTCTCGATGTAACCCAGTGGATGCTTTGCGGCCACACTTGCATAACATGACCTGGGAGATCCCACTGATGCCGCATCCTCCTCAAATAAGAACAAAAAGCACAGTTATACACTTACTCCAACCGGATAAATTACATAATATACAAATAATATCTCTCTCTCCTACCTGTTGTACATGGTCTTCCTTCTTTGTCCACTGCAGCAATGCAACTTCATCCTAAAAAACAATAAACAAGTTAGTAACATCTAGATGTTCCATATTGTTTTAGAAATATAAACCTTTTCTCACACCCTTATGGATATAATGATAACATATAACAAACCTGCATGGTATCCAGTAGGGAGGGCCATTCTTCATCAGGAAGGGAAGGACTGGACAGTGTAACTGATGCCTTATCCTTAAAATGAAAAACAAACACTGTTACACACAGTACACTTATTCCGATTAAACTAACTTTTATGTATGAAAACCTTGTACAACCACATTATAATGTATTACCATCCCAGGGTGCTCCAGTGGCTGATGTGAAGAAGGCATCCTGACATCCTTCAAAGCCACTGTAGGAAGATTGGCAGACGATGGACCAGCTCTGGTAGCCTCCTCCTATAAAAAATAATCACAATAGTTTAACCACTACACATAAATACAATCATAAAAGTTGAATTGCTCTAGAGTAACTGTACAAAAATAAATCAAAAGAACTAAAATGCCAACCTGCTTCCCACGCCCGGTCTTCTTGGCAGCAAACACTTTGTGGCGTTGTTTCTCTGCCTTCTAATAGTGAGAAAAACACAAGAATATCTTAATTATTATTAAAAACAGACATTAGGTTTGACAATATAATCCAAAACTTTCATCCCTTAAATAGACAAACTTATTACAATATGCAACTAACCTTTGAGCTCTTCAGACCAGCTGTGGAGACAGGCGTAGGTATGTGAACCGTGCCGTCACCCAACACTTCAAGAAGCTCCTTACTAAACCACACAGGATTTAGCACAATGGAGCTGTCCCCCTGAAAATGACAGAAAAAAAATCAAAAATTGAGTTACAAATATTGATACCTCAGGACAAATTTGACTTAGTAATAACTTGAATAAAAAATGACTAACCTCCTCCTGAACCAGTTCCTTTGGGGGTGAAACCCCAGTCTTGTCAGCTGTCTAAAAACATGAATATTACAATTAAACACTGCCCTGCTTAAAAAAAAAAAACTGTAACATTTATGAAATACTCAGACATTGGTAAACTCTATATTACCTTCCTGCCTGATCCAACAAGTGTCCAGCCATCTTCTGATTGGCGTGATGAAGCAACCCTGGGGAAAGGAGGGACCCTGCGGCGAACCACTCGCGCTTGCTTTGGCTTCGAAGTAAAAACCTATAGATAGAACACAATAAACACAGTATGCACCAAAATTTGGTTATTATACTTGTTACCCAAGATCACATATAAGTAAATGTACAAAAGTACAGTACAAAAATGTAAAAATGTGAACTAACCTCCTGCTGAACCCTCCTTTTCTTGCCAGGAACTTCAGACTTGTTAGCTGGTCTAGACTTCTGTAAAATAAAAAAAGATTTAAGCAACCTAAATACTGTAAAAAAATTAATGAATACTAAAAATATATTTAACAACCTAAACACTGGAAAATCTATGAAATACTAAACAAAACATTCTACTACCTTCCTGCGTCGTCCAATCATGTTCCATCCAACTGGTGCTGGATCAGGCTTCTCTGGCACGAGAAACTGGATGTAGGACGCCATGTAGAGAACACTGACGAGGATCGGCATT
>NW_022604637.1:0-35000 GCF_008692095.1 Etheostoma spectabile | reverse complement strand
GTACATTTAAAAGTAAACTTACCTTGGTAACACAAGTAGATCAACTCGTAGAAAAACTCTGTCTATGAAGAAGAATAATCCAAATGCTCCAATCGGTAACACACTGAAGCGTTAACAACCACGTTCAAAACACTACGTGTTTCAAACAACTGGCAGCCGTGGCAACCGTGACTTCCGCTTATAATAACCTCACCGTCGTGACGTCATTCCATTTCCGGTGCGAAACGGAAATCAAACAACAATTTTGATTTAACAAATTCCTTTCAAAACGCTCCCATTTAAAATAAATACAGATTACATCGTTATAAAATTAAATTCGATGCTTCTGTAGAATTCTTTATGATTTCAAATTACTTTTGGGCAGACTTAGCGTAGCTAACACCACGCCAACCAAACTCCATTTAAAAAACAAAACTTTTAGCGTGTATCAACCCGACATATTTTCACAAATGTACAAATAAAGTATGACTTAATTTCCACATAAATTAGAGTTGGGAACATTGAAAAAGTGTTCACAAGACCAAACCGTAATTTTATAGTTTTATTTGGTTTCTGTTAACTTTGAATGGTGTGTGTTATAGCATGCTAAAATGTTTTTTAACAAGGAGTCTAGTGGGTTTATTGGAAAAAGCAATAGCAAAAGACATATTACTAAAATGCCCGTGTTGCTAAGGTTTTAAAAACATACAGTATTGTTTTACTGGTGAAGACTTAAGTGACTTAACCCTTCAGACATAAACGTTTTTAAAACGTAGTTAGGACGAACCAAACTCCATTAAAAAACAGTCCTTTTAGTGTGTATAGAATGCAATTATAACTTCATATCCACGACCACTACAGTTGTGATTAAAAAGTATAGAAAAGACCAATATTGGCTATTCAGAGTTTGATTTTGTTTATGTGGAGTAAAATGAAGACGTTAAAATAAATGATCTGAAACTTATATTTACAATCAATCCACTGTAACATAAAAATGTCCCCTATAATATCTTGCTACTCTAAATATGAATCACCTTAACCAAATTGCAGCATACTCAAAATAAATACAGCTTTGTCAAGGTAGTGACAACAAAAGTGGTCTTACAACACCATAAACTGTTCATACTGCATCTGAATGAAGACCACTCACTGTTACATTCCAGGATAGATAGTGGTCGTATGATCCTCCTTTCACATGTAACCTGTCATACAGAACCTACATTAACATTACATTGTGGGGAGCTTTGTAACAATCAATGACGAAAAACCACATTATCACTTTGTTTTAAGAATATGGGCTTGCTAATCTTAATGTAATGTCCATCACCTTACCCACAATACAATATAATCTACACTTATAAACAACTATACCACCATAAAACATACTATAAATGTCTTTTATAAAAAGTCATGAACAGTTCATATTGCATGTCAAAGGAGGCCAGTGTGTCGTCCAGTCCCCAGAAAAATCACAAATGAATACCAAATACCAAACCCTTCATCTGGTAAGTAATTTTAAAAAACAGCTCACTAAACCTTAAAAATAAACCATATAATATATCCCACTTTTTCTAACGATATTTATCAGTTAATAGCCTTTGATCACTGAAATTGTTGATATTTAAAGATACTATCCATAATATATTTATTCTAAACTGTAAAACAAACTATAATGCTATAGAACAGCAAGCAACGAGATAACTCTACTGATTTATCAAAACCTATTGGTATAATTGAAACAATTGTTATAAGACCACTACACTATATGTATTATGCATTAATCCACCTACTGTACACAACACAATGTAGTTTTCATAGTCAAATTAAAAACATATATATATGTGTAGAACAGACTACTTAACACACAGTAACATTTTTAACAAAAACATTTATTTTAAATAATTATAACTCAACAAATATACAAAAGAACCCCACACCGATAATAAAACAACGAACATGTTGATCTCTAAATATTTACATTAATCATACATATTACATATACATTTAAAACTACTATAATGAAACACTACTAATATAAAACCTACAATTATTAACAAAACAACACAACCTTGTTGTCTAAATAATAAACACCAAATTATTTTTAAATAAAATAGAACAAATAAATAAAATAAACAATGTTTTATTACACTACCTCTTTATCTTCATGTCACTCAACTCCCCCATCTCCCTCATCTCCCTCATCTCCCCCATCTCCCCCATCAACCTCATCACCCTCATCTCCCTCCTCATGGTGGTCCGCTCCATTGCTTGCCATTAGACCGCTGTCTAACTCCTCGTTCTCATCTGGGACAGCAGATGAGGATCCACCAAAATCAGCCTCTTCCTCCATGTCATCTGCAACCAAAGATAAAAACAAATTCATTGTGAATGTGCCTTTGCTCTTACAATAATTATTTAAAAAAGGCAAGAAACCATTATATGTTGACAAAAACCATATTACTGTCCAAAATCACAATCAACACAAGCAACATGGTATACAGACTTTACACAAAAGAACAGTTACATTTGATAATCATATCATCATAACAATAATTATTCATGGTCAACTTCCTGAACAACCACGGTTAAAATTAGTTTAGGTGTAAGATGGTAACTTTTACTTCAGTTTAACAAATACTACAATCAACCATAAGACCACAGTTATAAATGAGACAACATGCACACCACAACTACACCCGACCACTTACCATCAAAAACGGCTGTGGCCAAAAACAACTGGTCTTCCAGTTGTAAGATTTTCGATTGGAGGCGTCTCTCCTCACTCCCGTGCCGTTCCCTCTCCCGCTTCAGGTCGCGTAGAAGCCAGCGGTTCTTGGCTTCTGTGGCCGCTCTCAGCCGCGACTCTTTTGCCATCAACTCCATGACATCAGTAATTGCTGATGTCATGCGTTGGTATAGTTCCTGGCGGGACACATTTTCATCCCTAATCATGTACTGCAGAAAAAAAAACATAATGACAGTAAACTAAATCACACATTACTTTACACAATAAACATAAAAATAAGGTATAATATCAGAAAATTAAAGAAAATAGTACAAACTCATGTACTTCATATACGTTTTGGTTTTTATTAATTTAATATCAACTTTTTTACTATAATCATAAGTCTTGATAATTAAATCTTCGTAATGTTGCGACAACCCCAACACACAAACAAGTACACACACAAAACATAAATGTAATACATGTTTACACTTGCTACACATAAATCCTAACAGATTATCAGCACTAGGAAATAACTGTTATAAGCTAGTAAAAGACTGTATGTTACTTTTATATGAATAATTTATTTTCCTTGACCCAATATTTCACTTTCAATAAACAAGTTGAACAACACAATACTTACTGTACACAGCTGAAGTGCCTGCCGTACAGCTTGTACCTGGACATTTCCAACTTCAGGAATATGCATAGGTGAAGCCATCTAAGGAACACAATACGACACATTATAGACATTAAGATGGTGACACATGTAATCAGTTTGGGCAACAAGAGTCACTTCCCATTATTATACAACAATGATCCATTGCTAATGTGTCCATGCGCAACAATTAATCCAGAGGTGTGCAACATCTAAAATATATTAATATTATATACAACAATTGTAAAGTTCTTTGTATAAAAACATTACCTAGATAACATGAAATATATCAAATATAACAAAAATCCAAGCTAAAACACTTAAGCATATTGGGACATTTCTTTTGAAATTACTGCATTCTACAACAAATTTACATTTGAGTAAAATATAACCACTACAATACCCATAAAAAACATTATGTGAAAAGTTTTATTTACAAAAAAAACACACACTAGCAAACAATCTTTTATATACATTTAAATTCAAAAAAACATCAAAAGAATTAATCCAACCACACACTTACATAAACGTAACTTCTTAAATTGTCATCATTGTACTACTTTGTGCATTAAATTACCCGTATAAAACTTCATGAGTTACACCAATGACAACTCCAAACAAGAAAGCCCACCTGTAACCGGAGCACGTATAGAGAAGCATGGCGCTCGGACAACAAACACCGACAAATAGCATAAACTTACTATCAATATTCACTTTGCACCACATATACAATTAAAAGATTAGATCTCTAAGTAGGATAGCGCTACTTGAATATAAAATAGTTACAAATAAAACACTTTGTATGCACAAAGACAAATTTTAAAGACAGACAAACTTACCGTGATAAAAATAACAGGCAGCAAACTTTACGAGGGTAAAGGAATGATCAACACGGTAGGCAAGCGTGAAATGACGTAAGATACGTAAGATAGGCCTATCCCCTACAAATTAATTTATCAAAACTAAAAATAATTAATGACAATTACTAACTTCATCTGACTATTACATATAATATAATAATAATAACAAAATTAATAATAATAATAATAATAATATTGATATGAGTTAAATCTCAAAACGTAACTTTTACCAGAAAGGTTTTAACACACACACATACACACACGCTCTCGCATGCACACAAACACACACAAAATACAACCTAAAGAAAGGCATTATTCAGTCATCAGGCTATCATCTGTGTTACCTGGATTATTACGGTCCGTTACGTTCAGTGTAAATGCCCAAGAGAGCAGGCATCCATCCAGCCATCCATCTATCTATCTTCATCCGTTTATCCAGTACCGGGTCTCGGGGGCTCCAACAGGAGACCCCAAATTACTTTTCCCGAACACATTAACCATATCCGAATGGGGTGGTCTTGAGGCAATCGCAGGCCAAGTTGTAGATATAATCCTTGCACCTAGTCTTGGGTCTTTAACTACAACAAGAGCACTTAAAACAATCGTAAATTATGTCTGGACAAAATCAGCAAACAGAGCCCATGACAATGACAATATGTAACTGTAATCCATCAGAGCAGTTGCATTTACTCACAAAACAAATACAGTCAAACGTATAACTTCATGAATTATTGCAGAACCTATAGTTGACTTATGAATATATTGTCATGATTATAACTACAAATATTTGTTTGACTGTTTAATTTATGGTAATGTCTGGGGGAATGTAATTAAAAAACAAAAGAGGCAATGCAAGGGAGACATGTTGAGCTTCTTAAAAAAAAGTGATAATTAAAACAATGTGTAAAGCTAGAGAAACATGAAGAAATAAAAGTGGCCCCATAAGATGAATTAGTGAAGAATATTCAGGTAAAAAATGCTTTATCTTGACAGGAATTGTATGTAAAAGTGTAACGTAAATTCACACAGTGTTATAACTGAGACACTAGCACTGAGACACTAGCGCTAACAAGCTAATAATGTGTACCGTTAGCAAGTACCGAGCCACTACGTTGGTTAGGATACTATTGCACTCATAAGAACACATAACATAAACACTGTAATCCCTCAGTTATAAAAGACGAAGTAACAACGTCTTCTAATAGCATTAAACTAACGTTGTCAACGCACTTACAATTGCTGAACAGCTACAACGTAGCTAGCACTAAACCAAGCACACTCCATGTAAAAATACAAATACAGTCAAAAGTAAAACATCATCAATTATAGCAGAAACTATAGTTGACTTATGAATATATTTTCATGATTATAACTACAAAAATATTTGTTTGACTGTTAAATTTATAGTAATGTCTGGGAGAATATAATTAAAAAAACAAAATAGGCAATGCAAGAGAAACATATTAAGCTCCTTAAACCAAAAAGAGATAATTAAAACAACATTGAAAACTAGTGAAACATGAAGAAATAAAAGTGGCCACATAAGATGAATTAGTGAAGCATATTAAAGTAAAAAATGCTTTATCGTGACAGAAATTGTATGTAAAGGTGTAACGTTAATGCACACAGTGTTATAACTGAGACACTTGCACTGAGACACTAGCGCTAACAAGCTAATAATGTATACCGTTAGCTAGTACCCAGCCACTAGCTAACGTTGGTTAGGCTACTATTGCACTCATAAGAACACATAACACAAACACTGTAAACCCTCAGTTATAAAGACAAAGCAACGTCTTCTAATAGCTTTAAACTAAAGTTGTCAACGCACTTACAATTGCTGAACAGCTACAACGTAGCTAGCACTAAACCAAGCACACTCCAAGTAAAAATACAGTACTTTTAAAGTAAATAAAACCAACATGTTTCATATATAAACAAGTGAAGTAAGTAATTATTTAGACCAACACTGAAGTTATAATATTTGTAAAAGAATAAAAAAGACCAAATCAGCCTATAATAGTTTTAATTGGTTGCTGTCAACTTAGAATGAAATGTGTTGTACGATGCTAAAATGACTGATAATTTACATGGAGACTGGTGAGTTGAGTGATACAAACCGTAGAATATATATTTATATAGCATATATATTAATGAAATACCCAAGGTTTACAAAAATTCTAAAAACACACAACATTGTTGTAATGGTAGTCTTAAGTTACTTAACCCTTCAAAGATAGACATTTTTATAACCTATTTAAGCCTTTAAACAAGTATTTCGTTGCTAGCACTAGTTTAGACCAACAAGTCTCCATTTACAATACTATACTTTTAGCGTGTCTATAGCCAACATATATTAACATGTAAAATCTCAAAGCATAACTTTATTTTCACTAAAAAAATACAATTGTGATTGTTGAAAATGTAAATAAGACCAAATTTGACTATTCAAAGTTTGATTTGGTTTTGGTTGAGTTTAAATGAAATGATTTACAATAAATATTATGAAACCTGTGTTAAAAATAATCCGCTGCAACATAAAAATGTCCCCTATAATGTCTTGCTGTTCTAAATATATGAGTCACCTTAACCAAGGTGCAACACAGTAAACATGAATACAGCTAACTCAAGTTACTTAAAATTATTTTTGTCTCACCAAGAAGTGCCCATATTTCATGTGAGTAAAGGCCTGTAACATTACACTGTTACATTCACCTACAAAATAAAAAAGGTGAATACCAAATGCTAATCCCTTTATCTAGTAAGAAAAACAGTAGTGATTAAACTCAACTATCTAAAACAGCAATTCACTAAACCATACAATTAACCCTAACTTCCACTTTCCCTAATAACGTTTATCATTTAATAGCCTTTGGTCTCAAAAATAAATGATACTTAAAGATACTATCCATTTTATATTTAATCTAAACTATCTAAACTGTTTGTAATTATCTTCCAGATGTGGGTGAACCCTGCCCCCCCACAAAAACAAAAAAACAAGAACATATTTAGCATAATATTTATTAAACATTACAATTATAACTATACAATACAAATATACATAAAAAAAACAACATAACAATATGAGTACAATATAAACCACACAAGACAGCTGTCAAAAAGGCTAGTATCCAAAAATAAACTAAATGAAAACAACTGACAAACTTCTAATAAAAGTAGGTCCATTAAATTTCAAAAAATTAGCAAACCCTTGGCCTTTGTTTCAAAACAGTTTCAAGACACAATAAAGACTGGTCCAGATATTGTGTGTAAATTTGCCATAGATTGCTATTCAGACATCAGGTACAGATATGTAATAGGTCAATGTATGAATTGCAACAATAAGCAAATAATTAATGAAGTCTATTTTATGATATCTTACTACCTACTCTAAAAAACATATTTACTGTAGTACTATCTGTCTGACATTCTAGTCTGTCTATATGTTGTCTGAGTTATTGTTTGTCTAACTATTTGTCTGTCTACAGTATTTATCCACATGAATTACAGTCTGTCTTTTATGTCTGCCTGTTTATATGCATGTCTCTCTGTATGACTGTCTGTGTAACTATGTCTGCCTATCTGAATGTCTCTCATTCTCTCTATTGTAGCTAAAATATAACAATGTCTACATACTGGTGATGTAATTTTTGTCTGAGTAAAGGAAGCTTTTACATCCAGCCAGGAAGAGTTTTCTGGGTCATTGTGCTATTAAATCATACCGTCTAATTACTGTATTAATCAATGCACCTGTCATGTTTCACAATGTTATGCGCTATCATGCGTTCCCCGGGTCGCTGGGGACGAATGGCGTGGGGAGGCTTGGACCCCGTTGAAACTGCGTGCAGTTCTAGTTATTTTCTTTTTATTCTTCTCCGCATAAAAGTGGGCTGCAGCCTAAACCGTACATGGTGGCGACGCGCCATTTTCAGGACTGGTCCGAAAGTCCGCAAGGACCTCAGCCAAAAAAATCCTCCACTTCCACCACTAGTGGCGCTATAGCAGAGAAAAACAGCGTTTTGCCCTATAACTCCCAAACCGTACATCGGAAATTAAAAACCTTACATCCACGCGTTCCCTGGATCCTACTGAATCTCGTGGTATAGGCCACGCCCATTTCCGCATAGACTTTTATGCGTGAAAAATCGCGATTTATCAAAACCTACTTTTTCTAACTCCTCCGAGACCGTGCAATGGATCTGCACAAAACTTGGCACATAGCATCTCCAGACCGACCTGACACAAAGTTTGCATAAAGATTTTTTATAGGATAAATATTGTGCGTGTTACACGCAAACAAATTTAGTTGCTAGCTATGGAAACATTTCCTTTGCCATATCTCGGCCAAATAAATGCTATCAAAGCCAAACTTTAGAATATTACTTGCTATGACCCCTGGGGGTCTGTACCAAATTTGACGAACATTGGCCACTAGGGGGCGCTACAAAATAAAAACAATGTTTTTTCATGAACGTACTTTGCCATATCCAGGCCAAAATACGTGCTATCGAAGCCAAACTTTACAATATTACTTGCATGACCCCCGGGGCTCTGTACCAAATTTGACGAACATTGGCCGCTAGGGGGGCGCTATAATCGAAAAAAGTGGTTTTGTAAGAACAAACTTTGCCATATCTCTGCCAAATACGTGCTATCAACACCAAACTTGGGGTGATTGTTTGGCATGCCGCCGGAAGCTTCATACATATTTGGTAACGCTGGACCATTAGGGGGGGCTAATAATCGACGTTTGTTGGTTTTTGTGGACAAGTCATGCATTTACCTGGAAATTTGCAATTGCCATATCTCTGCCGCAGTAAAGCTATAAAAACCAAACCGTAATGATGTTTCCACCGCCGCCCGAGGCTCACTGCCAAAATTTGGGAAAGACAGGCCCTTAGGGGGCGCTCTGATCAACATAGAATTTTCCCCGTTCGCTGGGGACGACTGGCGCGGGGAGGCTTGGACCCCGTTGAACTGCGTGCATTCTATCATTTATTTTCTTTTCCATTATTCTTCTCCCGCATAAAGTGGTGCTGCAGCCTAAACCGTACATGGTGGCGACGCGCCATTTTCAGGACTGGTCCGAAGTCCGCAAGGACCTCAGCCAAAAAAATAATCCATCCACTTCTACCACTAGGTTGCGCTACAGCAGAGAAAAAACACGTTTGGCTCATAACTCCCAACTGTACATCGGAAATTTAAAAACCTTACATCCACACGCTTTCCTGGATCCTACTGAATCTCGTGATATAGGCCCGCCCATTTCGCCTAGACTTTTATGCGTGAAAAAATCGCGATTTATCAAAACCTACTTTTTCGAACTCCTCCGAGACCGTGCAATGGATCTGCACGAAACTTGGCCTAAACATCTCCAGACCAACCTGACACAAAGTTGTATAAAGAATTTTATAGGATAAAAATTGCGCGTGTTACGCGCAAGAAAGTTTTTGTAGCTAGCTATCAAAACATTGCCGTTGCCATATCTCGGCCAAGATAAATGCTATCAAAGCCAAACTTTAGAATATTACTTGCTATGACCCCCTGAGGCTCTGTACCAAATTTGACGAACATTGGCCGCTAGGGGGCGCTACAAATACAACAAAGTGGTTTTTCAAGAACGTAAACTTTGCCATATCTCGGCCAAAATACGTTGTATCGACACCAAACTTGGGTGATTGTTTGGCATGCCGCACGGAAGCTTCATACTAATTTGGTAACGATGACCATTAGGGGGCGCTATAATCGACGTTTGTTGTTTTGTGGACAAAGTCAATGCATCAAATGGGAATTTGCAATTGCAATATCTCTGCCACAGTAAATGCTATAAAAACAAAACCGTAAATGTTGTTTCGCCCACCGCCCGGAGGCTCTCTGCCAAATTTGGTAGACAGGCCCTTAGGGGGCGCTCTGATCAACATAGAACATTTTCCCCGGGTCGCTGGGGAACTGGCGAGGGGAGGCTTGGACCCCGTTGAAACTGCGTGCAATCTAGTATTTATTTTCTTTCCATTATTCTTCTTCCCGCATAAAAGTGGTGCTGCAGCCTAAACCGTACATGGTGGTTGACGCGCCATTTTCAGCTGGTCCGAAAGTCCGCAAGGACCTCAGCCAAAAAAATCCATCCACTTCTACCACTAGGGGGCGCTACAGCAGAGAAAACATGTTTGGGCCCTATAACTCCCAAAACCGTACATCGGATATTAAAAAACCTTACATCCACGCGTTCCTGGATCCTAATGAATCTCGTGATATAGGCCACGCCCATTTCCGCCTAGACTTTTTCTGCGTGAAAATCGCGATTTATCAAAAACCTACTTTTCTAACTCCTCCGAGACCGTGCATGGATCTGCACGAAACTTGGCACATAGCATCTCCAGACCGACCTGACCACAAAGTTTGTATAAAGAATTTTTATAGGATAAAAATTGCGCGTGATACACGCAAACAAATTTGTGTATCGTAGCTATGGAAACATTCCTTTGCCTATCTCGGCCAAAATAAATGCTATCAAAGCCAAACTTTACAATATTACTTGCTATGACCCCCTGAGGCTCTGTACCAAATTTGACGAACATTGGCCGCTAGGGGGCGCCACAATACAAAAATGTGTGTTTTTTCATGAACAAACTTTGCCATATCTTGGCCAAAATACGTGGTATTGACACCAAACTTGGGTGATTGTTTGGCAGCCGCACGGAAGCTTCATACATAATTTGGTAACGATGGGCCATTAGGGGGCGCTATAATCAACGTTTGATGATTTTGTGGACAAAGTCAATGCGTTTAAATGGGGAATTTGCAATTGCAATATCTCTGCCACAGTAAATGCTATCAAACCCAAACCGGCAATGATTGTTTCACCCACCGCCGGAGGCTCACTGCCAAATTTGGTAGACAGGCCCTCCGGGGGCGCTTTAATCAACATAGAACAATTCCCCAGGTCGCTGGGGACGACTGGCGCGGGGAGGCTTGGACCCCGTTGAAACTGCGTGCAGTTCTAGTCTTCTTATTATTCTTCTCCGCATAAAAGTGGTGCTGCAGCCTAAACCGTACATGGTGGCGACGCGCCATTTTCAGGACTGGTCCGAAAGTCCGCAAAGACCTCAGCCAAAAAAATTGACCCACTTCCACCACTAGGTGGCGCTATACCAGGACAAAACGCGTTTGGCCCTATAACTCGCAAACCGTACATCGGAAATTTAAAAACCTTACATCCACGCGTTCACTGGATCCTACTGAATCTCGTGATATAGGCCACGCCAATTTCCGCCTAGACTTTTATGCGTCAAAAATCGCGATTTATCAAAAAACAACTTTTTCGAACTCCTCCGAGACCGTGCAATGGATCTGCACGAAACTTGCCACATAGCATCTCCAGACCAACCTGACACAAAGTTGTATAAAGATTATTTATAGAATAAAAATTGCGCGTATTACGCGCAAACAAATCTTTGTAGCTAGCTATGAAAACATTCTCTTTGCCATATCTCGGCCAAGATAAATGCTATCGAAGCCAAACTTTACAATATTACTTGCTATAACCCCCGGAGGCTCCGTACCAAATTTGACTAACATTGGCCACTAGGGGGCACTACAAATACAAAACAAGTGTATTTCTCATGAACCGCTCTTCCGAATTTTACGAAATTTGACGGATAGCATCTAGGCCCGCTCCTGAGGCGGTCCTCGCAGTGGGGTAAGGATTGGCGCGCTCCCCGGGTCGCCGGGGACGACTGGCGCGGGGAGGCTTGGACCCCGTTGAAACTGCGTGCAGTTCTAGTTAGGGGTCCAAGCCCGAGGATGCGTGCACCGCGGTAATCGCAAGGCGATACGCGGGTCACACAGCAGGGCTGTGGAACCCTATTGTTTTCGCTAGGATTCCTTCTTTTCCATTATTAGGGGTCCAAGCCCGAGGATGCGTGCACCGCAGTAATCGCAAGGCGATACGCGGTTCACACAGCAGGGCTGTGGAACCCTATTGTTTTCGCTAGGTTTCCTTCTTCTTCTTCTTCTTCTTCCTTCTTCTCCTCTCTTATTATTTTCCGCATAAAAAGTGGTGCTGCAGCCTAAACGTACATGGTGGCGACGCGCCATTTTCAGGACTGGTCCGAAAGTCCGCAAAGACCTCAGCCAAAAAAATCCATCCACTTCTACCACTAGGTGGCGTTATAGCAGAGAAAAAACACGTTTGGCCATATAACACCCAAACGTACATCGATATTAAAAACCTTACATCCACGCGTTCCCTGGATCCTAGTGAATCTCGTGATATAGGCCACGCCCATTCCGCCTAGACTTTTATGCATGAAATATCGCGATTTATCGAAAACCAACTTTTTCGAACACCTCCGAGACCGTGCAATGGATCTGCACAAAACTTGGCACATAGCATCTCCAGACCCACCTGACATAAAGTTGTATAAAGATTTTTTATAGGATAAAAATGGGCGTGTTACGCGCAAACAAAGTTTTGTAGCTAGCTATGAAAACATTGCCGTTGCCATATCTCGGCCAAAATAAATGCTATCAAGCCAAAGTTTAGGATATCTCTTGCTATGTCCCCCTGAGGCTGTGTAACAAATTTGACGAACATTGGCCACTAGGGGGCGCTACAAATAAAAAAAAGTGTGTTTTTCATGAACGTACTTTGCCATATCTCTGCCAAAATACGTGGTATCAACACCAAACTTGGGGTGATTGTTTGGCATGCCGCACGGAGGCTTTATACCAAATCTGGTAACGATTGGCCATTAGGGGGCGCTATAATTAACGTTTGTTGGTTTTGTGGACAAGTCATGCATTTAAATGGGGAATTTGCAATTGCAATATCTCTGCCACAGTAAATGCTATAAAAACCAAACCAGTAATGATTGTTTCGCCCCACCGCCGGAGGCTCACTGCCAAATTTGGTAAAGACAGGCCCTTCGGGGGCGCTCTAATCAACATAGAACATTTCCCCGGGTCGCTGGGGACGACTGCGCGGGGAGGCTTGGACCCCGTTGAACTGCGTGCAGTTCTAGTTAGGGGTCCAAGCCCGAGGATGCGTGCACCGCGGTATCGCAAGGCGATACGCGGTTCACACAGCAGGGCTGTGGAACCCTATTGTTTTCGCTAGGTTTCTTCTTCATTATTCTTCTCCGCATAAAAGTGGTGCTGCAGCCTAAACCGTACATGGTGGCGACGCGCCATTTTCAGGACTGGTCCGAAAGTCCGCATAGACCTCAGCCAAAAAATTCATCCACTTCTACCACTAGGTGGCGCTATAGCAGAGAAAAAACACGTTTGGCTCTATAACTCCCAAACCGTACATCGGAAATTTAAAAACCTTACATCCACGCGTTCCCTGGATCCTACTGAGTCTCGTGATATAGGCCACGCCCATTTTCGCCTAGACTTTTATGCGTGAAAAATCGCGATTTATCGAAAACCTACTTTTTCTATCTCCTCCGAGACCGTGCAATGGATCTGCACGAAACTTGGCACATAGCATCTCCAGACCAACCTGACACAAAGTTGTATAAAGATATTTTATAGGATAAAAATTGCGCGTGTTACGCGCAAACAAAGTTTTGTAGCTAGCTATGAAAACTTGCCGTTGCCATATCTCGGCCAAGATAAATGTTATCAAAGCCAAACTTTAGAATATTACTTGCTATGACCCCCTGAGGCTCTGTACCAAATTCGACGAACATTGGCACTAGGGGGCGCTACAAATACAAAAAAGTGTGTTTTTCATGAACGTACTTTGCCATATCTCGGCCAAATAGGTGGTATCAACACCAAACTTGGGGTGATTGTTTGGCATGCCGCACGGAAGCTTCATACATATATGGCAACGATGGGCCATTAGGGGGCGCTATAATCGACGTTTGTTGGTTTTGTGGACAAAGTCAATGCATTTAAATGGGAAATTTGCAATTGCAATATCTCTGCCACAGTAAATGCTATAAAAACAAAACCAGTAATGATTGTTTCGCCCACCGCCCAGAGGCTCTCTGCCAAATTTGGTAGACAGGCCCTTAGGGGGCGCTCTGATCAACATAGAACATTTCCCGGGTCGCTGGGACGACTGGCGAGGGGAGGCTTGGACCCCGTTGAAACTGCGTGCAGTTCTAGTTCTTATTTTTCCTCACCGCATAAACTGCCACTGCAGCCTAAACCGTACATGGTGGCGACGCGCCATTTTCAGGACTGGTCCGAAAGTCCGCAAAGACCTTAGCCAAAAAAATTGACCCACTTCTACCACTAGGTGTGCTATAGCAGAGAAAAACACGTTTGGCCCTATAACTCCCAAACCGTACATCGGAAATTTAAAAACCTTACATCGACGCGTTCCCTGGATCCTAATGAATCTCGTGATATAGGCCACGCCCATTTCCGCCTAGACTTTTATGCGTCAAAAATCGCGATTTATCCAAAACCTACTTTTTCGAACTCCTCCGAGACCGTGCAATGGATCTGCACAAAACTTGGCAGATAGCATCTCCAGACCGACCTGACACAAAGTTATATAAAGATTATTTATAGGATAAGAATTGCGCGTATTACGCGCAAACAAATTTGTGTAGCTAGCTATGGAAACATTCTCTTTGCCATATCTTGGCCAACATAAATGAAATCGAAGCCAAACTTTACAATATTACTTGGTATGACCCCCTGAGGCTCTGTAACAAATTGGACGAACATTGGCCGCTAGGGGGCGCTACAAATACAAAAAGAGTGTATTTCTCATGAACCGCTCGTCCGAATTTTACAAAATTTGACGGATAGCATCTGGGCCCGCTCCCGGGGCGGTCCTCGCAGCGGGGCGGTGATTGGCGCGCTCCCCGGGTCGCCGGGGACGACTGGCGAGGGGAGGCTTGGACCCCGTTGAAACTGCGTGCAGTTCTAGTTAGGGGTCCAAGCCCGAGGATGCGTGCACCGCGGTAATCGCAAGGCGATACGCGGTTCACACAGCAGGGCTGTGGAACCCTATTGTTTTCGTACAGTTTCTTCTTACTTTCCATTATTCTTCTCCGCATAAAAGTGGTGCTGCAGCCCAAACCGTACATGGTGGCGACGCGCCCTTTTCAGGACTGGTCCGAAAGTCCGCAAAGACCTCAGCCAAAAAAATTGATCCACTTCTACCACTAGGTGGCGCTATAGCAGAGAGAAAACACGTTTTGCTCTACAACTCCCAAACCATACATCGGAAATTTAAAAACCTTACATCCACGCGTTCCCTGGATCCTACTGAATCTCGTGATATAGGCCACGCCCATTTCCGCCTAGACTTTTATGCGTGAAAAATCGCGATTTATCGAAAACCAACTTTTTCTAACTCCTCCTAGACCGTGCAATGGATCGGCACGAAACTTGGCACATTGCATCTCCAGACCAACCTGACATAAGTTTGCATAAAAGATTTTTTATAGGATAAAAATTGCGCGTATTACGGGCAAACTAATTTGTGTATAGCTATGGAAACATTCTCTTTGCCATATCTCGGCCAACATAAATGCTATCAAAGTCAAACTTTAAAATATTACTTGGTATGACCCCCTGAGGCTCTGTAAAAAATGTGACGAACATTGGCCACTAGGGGGCGCTACAAATACAAAAAAGGGTGTTTTTCATGAACGTACTTTGCCATATCTCGGCCAAAATAGGTGGTATCAACACCAAACTTGGGGTGATTGTTTGTCATGCCGCACGGAAGCTTCATACATAATTTGGTAACGATGGGCCATTAGGGGGCGCTATAATCGACGTTGTTGGTTTTGTGGACAAAGTCAATGCATTTCAATGGGGAATTTGCAATTGCAATATCTCTGCCACAGTAAATGCTATCAAAACCAAACCGGTAATGATTGTTTCGCCCACCGCCCGGAGGCTCACTGCCAAATTTGGTAAGGACAGGCCCTTAGCGGGCGCTCTAATCAACATAGGACATTTCCCCGGTTTGCTGGGGACGACTGGCGCGGGGAGGCTTGGACCCCGTTGAAACTGCGTGCAGTTCTAGTTATTTTTTTTATTGTGTTTTTGTTCCAAGGACTTTAAGTTTCATATTTTAAATTTGTTTTTTTATACATGTTACATGTTATACATGTCGTCTGCTCTGGTACCTATCAGCTACGCTCTTCAAAGTGGTTGCTGTTTAACGTGCCACGAGTTGCAACCGAATTAGGAAGAACTGCTTTCTATTATTCAGCACCTTGGGGGTGGAATAATCTACAGAAAGTACTAAAGTTAGAAACCTTTATGTCCATTAATGAATTTAAAACTATTGTAAGGAAGGTTGTGATGGAGACATGTTCTTGTTTTTCTTGAGAGTCTAACTGTGTTTTTTAACATTTTGTACTTTTTTACCTTGAAAATGTAACTTGGTGTTTATGTATGTGTTGTGATTTGGCTGCTACCTTGGCCAGGTCTCTCTTGTAAAAGAGATTCTGAATCTCAATGGGACTTCCTGGTTAAATAAAGGATTAATAATTTGTTTATATTATAGTGGAGGCTACACGCAGTTTAACCGTGCCCGAGCACGTTTGACTAGTGTGATTACTTTGTGCCGTGTACGCCGGCCGTACTGACATGCGTACGCCGGCCCGTGGTTTCTACCACATGGAAATCATCCTTTTCATCTTCATTGTGATTCCCACCTTGACTCCGTGTCCAATGTCGTCCAGCACGTTGTAGTCGATGGGCTTCCTGATGTAGCGCACCGGCCTCTCTATGTTGGACGGGGCAACGATCTTATGTGAGCGGGCCGTGTTCTTATTGGTCGTCAGGATGCCGATCTCCCGCCTCGCCACCTTCTCTTTGTGGATGTCAACGGTCTGAAAGGAGACAAAGAGTCAATTTTAAAGGGCTAATTTATACACCGGGTTTAAAAATTGTAATCTGTGATTTATCACACATGGTTCAACGTTTAAAGGTCCCATATTCTGCTCATTTTCAGATTCATAATTGTATTTTGAGGTTGTACCAGAATAGGTTTCCATGGTTTCATTTTTAAAAAACTTTCTGTTGTACTGCACATTGTTGCAGATCCTGTTTTCACCCTGTGTTTTTGTCTGTGTTTTAGCTCCAGAGTAAGAGATCTCACTAGTTTTAGCTACAGAGTGAGACATCTCACTTGTGATAGCTCCAGAGTAAGACATCTCACTTGTGATAGCTCCAGAGTGAGACATCTCACTTGTTTTAGCTCCAGAGTGAGACATCTCTCTAGTTTTAGCTAAAGTGTGAGACATCTCCCTTGTTTTACCAACAGAGTGAGACATCTCCCTTGTTTTACCAACAGAGTGAGACATCTCACTTGTTTTACCAACAGAATGAGACATCTCACTTTTTATACCAACAAAATGAGACATCTCACTTGTTTTACCAACAGAGTGAGACATCTCACTTGTTTTAGTACAGAGTGAGACATCTCACTTGTTTAAGCCATTAAGAACGAGCTAGCATGCATTTAGACTTTTTTTTTTCTCTTTGATACAACAGCACATTAGAAGGTGCTCCAAGCGTTGTTGGGTGACGTTACTTCTCGTTGACGTTCAAAGTATTTTCAAACAAAACGAGACAAGCTCGCCCCTCCCTTCTTATCCCGTCCTTATTTCTTCTGTTTTTACAGTGTGTTCAAGGGACAGGCAGCTGGCAGATAGTGAGGAGATGTTTGCTGATTGTGACAACAAATGTTGTAGCCTAAAACACGTGTGGCATCACTTAGAGAACCTTTAAGTTCAACATTAACAGACGAGATATTAACAGATATATATATATCTGTATATATATATGAACGATATTGTGTTTTAGCATCGACATCGCAATGTGCGGATGCAC
Source organism: Etheostoma spectabile (assembly GCF_008692095.1). Classification (NCBI taxonomy): domain Eukaryota; kingdom Metazoa; phylum Chordata; class Actinopteri; order Perciformes; family Percidae; genus Etheostoma; species Etheostoma spectabile. The sequence goes on along the minus strand of NW_022604637.1, from coordinate 16,957 downwards.
AATAGTCACATCACAGGACGTTACAATGTTGACTCTAATCCTTTTATGCTGCTTGATAGAAAAGTAAACTCGTCGTTCTCCTTTTACATGATTATTACTGGCCGACCCTTCCCCTTTAAGACAGGTAGCCATGTGGACAGCCCCTTTAAGACAGGTAGCCATGTGTCCAACGTGTGTATGCGACGTTAGTCCAACAGGGTTTGTTTTGGGAAGTGAGGCTCTCCATGTGTAGATGAGTACTGTAGGCAAAAAAAAGACAATCAGTTTAAATCCAATTTAGGTCGATTCGGTGGCATTGTCCGAATCAGTGTCTGTCAATCTCTCTCACTCATCCTCAGCGACGTCCGTGCGTCCAATTCATGTATGGATTTCGACAGTTCTTCTACCTTCATTGTCAGTCCGGTGATTGCACGAAGCAGATCCACCGACCAATTTTACGATGATTTAGGGAGATTCCAAGTCCCATGACCAGAAAGACTCCCAACAGAATTCCAATTATCCACAAATCTTCTACATCTTCCACGGTCAGAACATCCAAGCAGACCACTTGCCAATTCTCCCAAGAATCGCAAGCGTAGCCTGCAGCGTATGTTCCACCTGGGCAGGTCGGCCCCGGTGAAGCGTGCCTGAGTGAGAAAATCTTGTCAATAGCACTGAGTGACCAGTTGATCAATTCCATTTTGAAAGTTTCCCAGGAAAAAAGCAGGCAGCGGGGACAGAGAAATGACAGTCTCCACACAACAGTAGACAAAAATAGGAGATAGTAGGGAGAGTAGGAGAGCACGACTGCACTCGAGGAAGTAAAAAGAGATAGAAAACCGGAGAGCTACTGGAGAGGCAGTCGTCTTCCACAGCGCCTACATGATGATGAATATAGTTAGCCTAAAGAAAGAAGCAGAAAGCTGCTACCAGGCAGGCAAAAGCTAATATAGTTAGCCTAAAGAAACAAGCAAAAAGCTGCTACCAGCCAGGCTAAAGCTAATATAGTTAGCCTAAAGAAACTAGCAGAAAGCTGCTACCAGCCAGGCTAAAGATAATATAGTTAGCCTAAAGAAACAAGCAGAAAGCTGCTACCAGCCAGGCTAAAGCTTATATAGTTAGCCTATAGAAACAAGCAGAAAGCTGCTACCAGCCAGGATAAAGCTAATATAGTTAGCCTAAAGAAACAAGCAGAAAGCTGCTACCAGCCAGGCTAAAGCTAATATAGTTAGCCTAAAGAAACAAGCAGAAAGCTGCTACCAGCCAGGCTAAAGCTAATATAGTTAGCCTAAAGAAACAAGCAAAAAGCTTCTACCAGATAGGCTAAAGCTAATATAGTTAGCCTATAGAAACAAGCAGAAAGCTGCTACCAGCCAGGATGAAGCTAATATAGTTAGCCTAAAGAAACAAGGGGTCCATCTGTCCCAACTAACGTTACGGTTTGGACCGGCGACACTGGAAACGTAACATTACTCTATTACAGAAAGCTGTGTCTGATCTAATTTCTACTGATTTAAAGCCCATGTTGCAAGTTAACCACCACTGTTGATTATTGGGTACAAAAAACACTCAAGATATGTATATCATTTTAAAAAATGTCTCCATATAGTTTTAAAAGTTAGTTTTTGGTCATTATTGGTATTCGCGGGTTTATGGAGTCAATTCGGCGATGACGTCACAGGAGGGAGTTAAGTCTCAGCCTGGCACTAGAACTACGGTGAGTGACTGGGATGAGGAAGAGGAGGAAAGGCCAGCAGCCGAATAATTACCAACCTGACAGACGTGAGAGGGCAAATGAGGAATTGTCAAGATTGTGGGGAAGTCTCCTTCACTTATCTCCTTCATTTATCTCCTTTATTTTGCAACGCAGCAGTGCATACAATGACTTTACTTTTTACTGTCAGTGAATAGCAGCGAGTGAACTTCAACGTTTTCTCTCGATCTAGTGACAGGGATCATGTTGTTAGTTCAGATAAGTACTGGTACACTTATCTAGATATAGGAATGGAAGGCATCCCAGAGTGTTTTTTCTAAGCGTTTACATCTTCCTCTGGTGAAAACGTGACGCTGTTTGGCCGGTGTGTGTGTGGCGGCGAAGCTGCGGTGGAGAGCGGGTGCTGTAGGGGACTGAACCTCCGGTTTGTGACATTTCAGACCGGATCATGGTCCCCCCAAAACATTAAAGTTTGGTTAAACAACAATGAAGAGTGAAATTTAACATATGTTATTTTTATTTGAGAAAAAAATCACTTTACAATAAATCCATATGGAAGTTTTTAAGGAAGGAGCAGGTTGGAGCAAAATCAATATTTTACGGATTACGATTAGCTGAGAACTCCATAAAACATGTTCACAGTATACTCAACGGTACACGTATTTGTACAGCGTTGCATCCTTCAAAAGTTTTTTTAAAGCTTGTCCGAGTCCGTTGTCTGTGAGGTTGAAACATCCACACCAGTCCAGGCTTTGGATGAATCATGGAGCTCAGACTCTTAAACTGAGAATCTGAACTTTATTCCCCCGGTCTGCAGGGACGCGTCCCTCCCGGCCGCCGTGTGGTAGGACGCGTCCCTCCAGGCCGACTCGTGGTAGGACGCGTCCCTCCAGACCGCGCACACTCGGGCTACTCTTTATTTAACGTAACGTCATAAATGAAAATAATGTCCAGGATCTCCGGGAAAAGAAACGATATGCGTGTGTCCATTTCAAACATCACTGCAGGTTGATTGTGGGCGACAACGCTGTCGTGGTTAGCTTACCGAAACTCTACTGCCAAAGTTGGTGGCTAGCTACGCGACGTTAGCTATATCCGCTAGCATCCGTATAGGCTAACTACTGCCAGTTAGCTTTGTGTGTAACGTAACAAAAACCCACCCATCTCGTAGGAGCAAAGCTTACTATTTCATTAAATACAGTTATGGTACAAAAGATGCACTAATGCCACATGTATGAAGTTGACAACATGGACGCATACATAGGCAACACCAAAGGCAGTCGTTATGTTTAGTTACCTAGCAGGCTAGGCTAACGCTGTTGTGCTAACGTCCGGCTGCGTAGCGTTAGCTAGCGGTTTAAAATTGTGAAAAAGCAGACAAAATCCCAGTCTAAGCTGTTTCACTTTCCCTCCAATATTATTATAGATATAATAAAGTCACAGGGATTCGGTCGAGACCATAGACTGTTAATATTAAAAGACCAGAAGCCACATCAGGCCAGACCAGTGGTAAATACAACGAAGGCGGCTCTGTTTGCTCCCCAACGTGACGTCATGCAATGCATTGTGGGGGAAAGAAGGAAACACTGTAAAATTGTGCCTACTTTTCGTATTATATTCAGTTTTGCGATATCCTACACTATCAAATACAATTGATAACAGTTCAAATATTAACTATCAACAAGCCCATCCATCCATCCATCCATCCATCTTCATCCGCTTATCCGGTATCGGGTCGCGGGGGCAGCAGCTCCAGTAGGGGACCCCAAACTTCCCTTTCCCGAGCCACATCAACCAGCTCCGACTGGGGGATCCCGAGGCGTTCCCAGGCCAGGTTGGAGATATAGTCCTGGGTCTTCCCCGAGGCCTCCTCCCAGCTGGACGTGCCTGGAACACCTCCCTAGGGAGGCGCCCAGGAGGCATCCTTACCAGATGCCCGAACCACCTCAACTGGCTCCTTTCGACCTCTCCGGGAACCATCACCTTATCGTGGTGGAGAGGTTTGTGTGTCCCTATGAACCTGAGGGCTGTGTTGTCTGGAGCTTTGTGCTCCTGGTAGGGTCTCCCATGGCAAAGAGGTCTCAGGGGAGGGGCCAGACCAAGAATGGTTCAAAGACTCCAATGGAAGAACAAGGAAGGGAACGAGGGACCCCGCCCGGAGGAAGCCCGGGGCCCTCGTCTGGAGCCAGGCCCAGACGGTGGGCTCGTGAGCGAGGAGGCTGGCTCTGGGGACGTGGAATGTCACCTCTCTGTGGGGGAAGGAGCCGGAACTTGTGCGGGAGGTGGAGCGCTACCGGTTAGATCTGGTGGGGCTTACCTCTACGCACAGTCTCGGTTCTGGAACCGTTCTCCTGGATAGGGGTTGGACTCTGTCCTACTCTGGAGTTGCCCATGGTGTGAGGCGCCGGGCGGGTGTGGGGATACTCACAAGCCCCCGGCTGAGCGCCGCTGCGTTGGAGTTTACCCCGGTGGACGAGAGGGTCGCCTCCCTACGCCTGCGGGTGATGGGGGGGAAAACTCTGACTGTTGTTTGTGCATATGCACCAAACAAGAGTTCGGAGTATTCGGCCTTCTTGGAGACCTTGAATGGAGTCCTGTATGGGGCTCCAGTAGGGGACTCCATAGTTCTGCTGGGGGACTTCAATGCACACGTGGGCAATGATGGAGATACTTGGAGAGGCGTGATTGGGAGGAACGGCCTCCCTGATCTAAACCAGAGTGGTTGTCTGTTGTTGGACTTCTGTGCTAGTCATGGATTGTCCATCACAAACACCATGTTCGAACATAGGGATGCTCATAAGTGTACTTGGTACCAGAGCACCCTAGGCCAAAGGTCAATGATCGATTTTATAATCGTTTCATCTGATCTGAGGCCGTATGTTTTGGACACTCGGGTGAAGAGAGGGGCAGAGCTGTCAACTGATCACCATCTGGTGGTGAGTTGGGTCAGGGGGTGGGGGAAGACTCTGGACAGACCTGGTAAGCCCAAACGGGTAGTGCGGGTAAACTGGGAACGTCTGGAGGAGGCCCCTGTCCGACGGACTTTCAACTCACACCTCCGGCGGAGCTTTTCGTGCATCCCTGTGGAGGCTGGGGGCATTGAACCTGAGTGGACAATGTTCAAAGCTTCCATTGCTAAAGCTGCGGAGGTGAGCTGTGGTCTTAGGGTTTTAGGTGCCTCAAGGGGCGGTAACCCACGAACACCCTGGTGGACACCGGTGGTCAGGGAAGCCGTCTGACTGAAGAAGGAGTCTTTCCGGGATATGTTGTCTCGGAGGACTCCGGAGGCAGTTGCAGGGTACCGACAGGCCCGAAGGGCTGCAGCCTCTGCTGTGACAGAGGCAAAGCAGCGGGTGTGGGAGAAGTTCGGAGAAGATATGGAGAAGGACTTTCGGTCGGCACCAAGGTGCTTCTGGAAAACCGTTCGCCACCTCAGGAGGGGGAAGCGAGGAATCATCCAAGCTGTATACAGTAAGGGTGGGACCTTGTTGACCTCAACTGAGGAGGTAATAGGGCGGTGGAAGGAGCACTTTGAGGAACTCCTAAATCCAGCTGACCTCTTTGGTGGAGGCAGAGCTGGAGGATGATGGGGGATTGTCGTCAATTTCCCTGGTGGAAGTCGCTGAGGTAGTCAAACAACTCCACAGCGGCAAAGCCCCAGGGATTGATGAGATCCGTCCAGAAATGCTGAAGGCTCTGGGTGTGGAGGGGCTGTCTTGGTTGACACGCCTCTTCAACATTGCGTGGAAGTCTGGGACGGTGCCTAAGGAGTGGCAGACCGGGGTGGTGGTTCCCCTCTTCAAAAAGGGGACCAGAGGGTGTGTGCCAATTACAGGGGTATCACACTTCTCAGCCTCCCTGGTAAAGTCTACTCCAAGGTGCTGGAAAGGAGGGTTCGGCCGATAGTCGAACCTCGGATTGAAGAGAAACAATGCGGATTCCGTCCTGGTCGTGGAACAACGGATCAGATCTTTACTCTCGCAAGGATCTTGGAGGGGGCCTGGGAGTATGCCCAACCAGTCTACATGTGTTTTGTGGATCTGGAGAAGGCGTATGACCGGGTCCCCCGGGAGAAATTGTGGGAGGTGCTGCGGGAATATGGGGTGAGGGGGTTCCTTCTTAGGGCCATCCAATCTCTGTATGACCAAAGCGAGAGCTGTGTCCGGGTTCTCGGCAGTAAGTCGGACTCGTTCCAGGTGAGGGTTGGCCTCCGCCAGGGCTGCGCTTTGTCACCAATCCTGTTTGTAATATTTATGGACAGGATATCGAGGCGTAGTCGGGGCGGGGAGGGGTTGCAGTTCGGTGGGCTCGGGATCTCATCGCTGCTTTTTGCGGATGATGTGGTCCTGATGGCATCATCGGTCTGTGACCTTCAGCACTCACTGGATCGGTTCGCAGCCGAGTGTGAAGCGGCTGGGATGAGGATCAGCACCTCTAAATCTGAGGCCATGGTTCTCAGCAGGAAACCGATGGAGTGCTTTCTTCGGGTGGGGAGTGAGTCCTTACCCCAAGTGAAGGAGTTTAAGTACCTTGGGGTCTTGTTCGCGAGTGAGGGGACCACGGAGCGTGAGATTGGTCGGAGAATCGGAGCAGCCGGTGCGGTATTACATTCCGTTTATCGCACCGTTGTGACGAAAAGAGAGCTGAGCCAGAAGGCAAAGCTCTCGATCTACCGGGCAATTTTCGTTCCTACCCTCACCTATGGTCATGAAGGCTGGGTCATGACCGAAAGAACGAGATCCAGGGTACAAGCGGCCGAAATGGGTTTCCTCAGGAGGGTGGCTGGCGTCTCCCTTAGAGATAGGGTGAGAAGCTCAGTCATCCGAGAGGAGCTCGGAGTAGAGCCGCTGCTCCTTCGCGTCGAAAGGAGCCAGTTGAGGTGGTTCGGGCATCTGGTAAGGACTATCAACAAGCAAATTGCACAAATTCATTGCAAAATTAAACCTGCAACATGGACTTTAAATGTTCTTGGATACACAGAGTTTGTTGCTAGTGCGCGTGACGTGCAGGTCTGATCAATTTATCAAACTAACGAGCTGGCCCCACAAGTCGACCACAACCTGGAATTTAGAGGAAGCAACATGCAGTCACTGTTATTCAAGTTAGCCTGGATTGATTATTATATAAATACAATGGTGTCATGCTAGTCCACCAGCGTATTTCTAACTAATATCCCTCTCCAAAATCACTTCAGAAGAGTAATGTTAGTAAGAGCTGACTTGCTTTGGTGTTTTTAAAGTATTAAAGTTCAAAGAATGGTTTAAAAAAAATATTGCAATGTCAGATTTTTCCAATATCGTGCAGGCCTATTTTATATAGACCTTAGTGGTCCCCTAATACTAGAGCTGTAATCAACCAAAGAAAATCTTGGTTGACTAAAGTCGTGAAATTTCCGACTAAAAATTGACTGGGTTGGGGGGCACGGGAAAAAAATGCAAGAATAAATAACTGTACTGTCCGGCAGTACTTGTCCTTGTAGGCTATTTGCAGTATATTAAATTGTTTTTGACCTAATTATTTAGCACTAAAATGCCACTTGTCTGTTGGATCTGATAGCGCTGCATCAGCCTCTGGGGAACGCTACCGTCGTTGTGGGAGGGTGCGCCGGTAGTTATAAAACGATTATAAGACTATGAAATATGCCAATTCTGATATGTTCATATAGCTTTCTCAAAACAGACAGGGCAACCTAACGCAGACTGGTCATCTTACCGTTTTTAGGTGAGACGCCACGTTTGTAGTCGAGCTGCGATATGCAAACTGTTGCTTTGCCTTCAACTTTTTCCCTTTATCTATTTTTGTAAAATGCTGCCACACTGTTGATGTCTTCGACATGGTTGAGGAGGACTGACTGGAAATCAAACATTCACAATTAAATAAAGATTTAGCAAACCACTAAAACAAGGCTTTCTAGTTCTTTCTTCAATCCGTCCCCAGTGGGTCGGGCTAATCCAACAAAAGAGAAAACGGGGGGGGGGGGGTGTTCTAAAGACAGACTGTTACCTGTGAAAAAGGGGTGCTCTGAAAACAACCCCATTGGCAATTAGTAATTTCCACCCATAGACCATAACGCTCTATGCTTTCACCTGATGAAATGAAATAACACAGCAAAAAATCGACCAATCTGAATTTTGGTCGAGCCAGAACGTATCGACCAATAAATCGACAAGTTGACTGGGAGATTACAGCCCTACCTAATACTGTATCTGACGTCTCTTTCATATAGACCTTAGTGGTCCCCTAATACTGTATCTGAAGTCTCTTTTGTATAGACCTTAGTGGTCCCTAATACTGTATCTGAAGTCTCTTTCATATAGACCTTAGTGGTCCCCTAATACTGTATCTGAAGTCTCTTTTGTATAGACCTTAGTGGTCCCCTAATACTGTATCTGAAGTCTCTTTTATATAGACCTTAGTGGTCTCCTAATACCAGGGTGGCTACAGGTATTAACAAGTTAAATTTAAGACTTTTTAAGACTTTTTAATACCAATTCTAAATGAAATTTAAGACCAAATTTACGATGGAAATACAAAGTGGAAATATACAGTAATCTTTCCAAGTAAACACAAAATTAACAGTATGGTAAAATAACAATAATCTGTTGAGTTTAAGAACATTGAGTTAATGTGTGTAATCTAAAAGCATAACACAAAAAAGTAATTGCTGTCCTAATTTATATTATTACAATATTTTCAGAACATTTGGGTCCCTTGAACAAATAGTTATAACATCAAGTGAAATAACATCAAGTGAATATTTAAAAAAAACACTGTTCCTTTTGAACAAAACAAATAATTAAATGCCAATTTCCAGCTGCTTTTAAAATGCAAAGACTCATATATGATTTGTGCCTAACAGACAGAGAGAGAGAGAGAGAGAGAGAGAGAGACTCAGATGGATGGGTTGCAGTTTGTGGAGGACTCATCATGGAGAGAGAGTAGACAGCAGTGTGTATGAGTATTTTGCGGTGTGGGAATGTGTGTGTGTGTGTGTGTATCTATCTATAGGTGTGTTTTCAGGTCTCCATGTGACCAATTTTTGTTCAAGTTTTGATGTCTACTCCTGAGCTTTTGTGAGTATACTTGGAAAATAATTAATATACTATAATAAACAAAACAGTGACTTTGCACTTGAGAAAGCCTTCCCAAAAGAGTGTCCTTACCAATTTATAACGATACACGCACATACAAGTCCAGCTGTTTGCTTTTGGTTGTCTGGCTCAATGTCTCGTCGAACATAATTACAAACGCACCGCATTTTTGGACTTCTGTGATGAGGTCTTTTTTTACATATGGCGCCAATCCAAATTTAGCCACGTATCTGGTCTTGTCTTTTCCAGAGGTAAATGACTGTACAAGCCTTGAATCTGGAAGCATTGCTTGGAACACTTCTTCAGTCCCGTCATTTGACCTGTATGAATTGTGTCTTGTCACGGTCCTCAGCCCGGAGTGTTGGCGTAGAGCCACAAACTGCTCGTAGGTTAGCTGGCGTTGTTGCTGTAGATTTCCCGCATAACATCTAGCGTTGTAGCGTTGACATCATTGCTAGCGGTGGAGAAGAAACTAGCGATGGCGGGGTGCTGGCGTGCCTTTACGTAGGCTAGTCTCTGTGTTTTTTGCTTTGTACATGCGATTCCACCGCTCTGATCCCCATTAGCCCAAGTTTGAAAATCTTCCGCCACATAACGCAGTTCGCTTCATCAGCATCTTCAGGCACCGACCATAACCAAGGATACTCGTTGTTTTCAAGCCACTTGTCACTGAACTTGCATTTCCCCGTGTTTCTAGACGGCTATCAACAATTGCTGTATCACCTGCATGCTGCGAAATTACGAATCCCGCGAAATAACAAATCTCACTGACTACGGCCACGTCAACACCCGCCCACGAAGCAGCTTGATTGGTTGGAGTGGTTGAGGTTAGGATAGCCGATTGGTCAGGGGATAGGACATGTACAAATGGGTTTATGTTACCGCGACAACGCAGCGCAAAGCCTACCGGAAAAAAATATTCAACAACAGATTGCCTGCATTTTCGCCGTGACATGACACAAACATATTTAAGACCTACCCGATCTGAATTTAAGACAATTTAATGCTTTTTAAGGCCTTAATTTTAGGAAACGTGATTTAAGACTTTTTAAGGACCCGCGGCCACCCTGTAATACTGAATCTGAAGTCTCTGGTATATAAACCTTAGTGGTCCCCTAATACTGTATCTGAAGTCTCTTTTGTATAGACCTTAGTGATCCCCTAATAATGTATCTGAAGTCTCTTTTATATAGACCTTAGTGGTCCCTAATACTGTATCTGAAGTCTCTTTTATATAGACCTTAGTGGTCTCCTAGTACTGAATCTGAAGTCTCTGGTATATAAACCTTAGTGGTCCCCTAATACTGTATCTGAAGTCTCTTTTATATAGACCTTAGTGGTCCCTAATACTGTATCTGAAGTCTCTTTTATTTAGGCCTTAGTGTCTCCTAATACTGAATCTGAAGTCTCTTGTATATAAACCTTAGTGGTCCCCTAATACTGCATCTGAAAGCCATGTTGTCTCTCTCTCATGGGGGGGGCGGGCAAATTCTCTGGGCGGGCAAAGCAGAGAAAGGGGAGGAAACCTTGCCCTTTATAACCTCATAAGGGGAAGATTCCAGATCGGCCCAGCTGAGCTTTCATTTTCTCAAAGGCAGAGCAGGATACCCAGGGCTCGGTTTACACCTAGCACCATTTCTAGCCAAATGTTCTAGGCTGGGGGGGAACTCGTATTAATGTTAAAAAAACTCACAAAAGGGACATTTTCATGCCATAGAGCCTTTAAGACATTTTGGTACAAATTCAACAACTATGCAACTATCTATTCATTCAATTTGTGTAAATCTACTGCTTCTAACACAGATTATCTAATCATAATGTCCAAACGCTCTGAACGTATTCCCCGTGAGAGAAGAGAGTTAGTTGTCACATTTCACAGAGGTTGGTTCTGTGCTCTCACTCTGCAGATATTTTGGGAGTTATGCATTTGAATATTTATGAAAACCTGTTTGCCGAGCCTTGAGTCAAGAGAGGTGTTAATTGTATTTTCATTAATACTTAAAGAGACAGGCCTGCTAACTCAAGAGGGATGAGAAGGGTGACATCACAGCGCCAGAGCCGCAACTAACAATCATATTCATTGTTGATTAATGTTCTTCTGGATACAACGTGGCATCATGACTTCACGTAAATATACACGCCGACTTCCAAGTGGCGTGTTACCGCAAGGAGAACGCTATGGTTTGGTGTAGGAAAAGAAGAAACTGACGGTTGAGTTTAGGAAACGTGACATGCGGGTGAGTTTCCAAGATGACGTCCTTAAATGGGTTTTTGTGTGTCTTTGGGGGGATATAATATATATTTCCCTATAATTGCAGGGAAATACCACGAATAATACATCATAATAATGTACAATGTACAACAATCATACATGTTTTTTTTTTCTTCTCCCTCAAGCCGCCTACACATGAAAGCGCAGGTATTAGTCATTAAGGATGGCAAGGAAGCTATTTACCGTTGCCAAATAACGGCATGCTGTAATCTCATTGGTTGCGCTTTGGAAAGGTCAGCAGCAAATGGGTTAAATTGGAAATTTTTTGCATGAGAATCACCAGACGCCTCCCGATACAATATCATCACAATAATTATGCCACGATACAATATTATTGCGATTTTAAATTGCAATATTCTGCGATTAATTTCAATTTATAAGCTTTTTTCCAACTTCTAATTTTTCCCAATTTAAAATGACGTCGCCAAAAGGAAACTCTGTCAACATCTGTTTTATCTAAAAAGAAATATTTCAATGTTTGTTCATCTCACTTCAATGTTATTGCTGCAAAATGGGACAAACTGACCAACACATGTAGAATATATATAATAACTAGTAAAAGATCCATACTTGGCGCCTGTGTATCAATACAGTATTGCCACTTAAAATATCGCGATACTATGCTGTATTGTTTTTTCCCCCCGCCCTTAACGAATATAAGCTGATATAGTAAGATATACAGTTATAATCTATCTGGGTTTTTGAGTATTTGGTTCCTCATTAAGAGATAAAAAATTTACTTTGAATAAAGCAGATCGAGTTTAAATATGATTGTCTGTATAATAATAATGTGTAAGTTCTACTAATAATTTATACTCTTTATTGATCCCTTATGGGGAAATGACAATTTACACTCTGTTGTTATTACACACTATTCACAGGCCTGAACTACACACACATGCTCAGGTCCTATACATGCAGTAATGGAGAGATGTCAGAGTGCTGGGGAAGGGGGGTCAGTGCCTTGTTCAAGAGCACCTTGGCAGGAAGTGAACTGGAGCCTCTCCAGCTACCAGTCCACACTCCGTACTATGGGGACTTGAACCAGCAACCCTGTACAGGCCAAAAGTTTGGACACACCTTCTCATTCAATGAGTTTCCTTTATTTTCATGACCATTTACATTGTAGATAATCACTGAAGGCATCAAAACTATGAATGAACACATGTGGAATAATGTACTTAACAAAAAAGTGTGAAATAACTGAAAACATGTCTTATATTCTTGTTTCTTCAAAGTAGCCACCCTTTGCTTTTTTGATAGCGCTGCAAACCCTTGGTGTTCTCTCAATGAGCTTCATGAGGTAGTCACCTGAAATGGTTTTCACTTCACAAATTTGCCTTGTCAGGGTTAATTAGTGGAATTTCTTGCCTTATTAATGGAGTTGGGACCATCGGTTTTGTTGTGCAGAAGTCAGGTTGATACACAGTCGACAGCTATTGGATAACTGTTAGAATTCCTATTATAGCAAGAACCAATAAGCTAAGTAAAGAGAAACGAGTGGCATTACTTGACGGTCAAAGACGGTCAGTCGGTCCGGAAAATTACGAAAACTTTGAATGTGTCCCCAAGTGCAGTCTCAAAAACCATTAAGCGCTACAACAAAACTGGCTCACATGAGGACCGCCCGAAGAAAGAAAGACCAAGAGTAACCTCTGCTGCTGAGGATAAGTTCATCTAAGTCACCAGCCTCAGAAATTGCAAGTTAACAGCAGCTCAGGTTAGAGACCAGATGAATACCACACAGAGTTCTAGCAGCAGACACAACTCTAGAACAACTGTTAATAGGAGACTGCATTAATCAGGCCTTCATGGTCAAATAGAAGCTAGGGAACCACGGCTACGGAGAGGCAACAAGCAGAAGAGATTTGTTTGGGCCAAGAAACACAAGAAATGGACATTAGACCAGTGGAAATCTGATGAGTCCAGGTTTGAGATCTTTGGTTCCAACCGCCGTGTATTTGTGCGACGGAGAAAAGGTGACTGGATGGATTATACATGCCTGGTTCCCACCGTGAAGCATGGAGGAGGAGGTGTGATGGTGTGGGGGTGCTTTGCTGGTGACACTGTTGGGGATTTATTCAAAATTGAAGGCATATTGAACCAGCATGGCTACCACAGCATCCTGCAGCGGCATGCAACATCTCATCCAGTTTGCGTTTAGTTGGACCATCAATTATTTTTCAAAAGGACAATGACCCCCAACACATCTCTAGGCTGTGTAAGGGCTATTAGACCAAGAAGGAGAGTGATGGAGTGATGCACCTCCACAGTCACCGGACCTGAACACAATCAAGATGGTTTGGGGTGAGCTGGACCGCAGAGTGAAGGCAAAAGGGCCAACAAGTGCTGAGCATTCTGGGAACTCCTTCAAGACTGTTGGGAAACCATTTAAGGTGACTACCTCTTGAAGCTCATCGAGAGAATGCCAAGAGTGTGTAAAGCAGCAATCAGAGTAAAGGGTTAGGGCTGCACAATTAATCAAATTTTAATCACAATCGCAATTTTGGCGCCCACGATCAAATTTGCGTGATCGAGCAATTTTTTAAATGCGTCATTTCATGGAAAGCTCCGGGTTTTTTTTTGCAAAGCCATCTACCGCTCTGTAAACCACTGTCTGATCTTGTGCCAGTCAGAGTTGTTCCCTGCACAGCGAAGCTTAGTTTCTAGATGTAGACAGTGACCAGTGCTATTTAGTGTCTGTTAGCTCACAGGGCTCTAGGGCGCGAGTAATATTTTTCCTCTAGGTCGCACCGGTGCGCCTAATGTCCTCGCATCCGCCGCAATGTTGTTTGTATGGATATGGTTTAATTTTGCGTTACATGACACATTTTGTCTGTAAAGCCGTGTTGGATCTCTCTTCTACTCTCTCTCCGCGCAGCCCCGCCACACAGCGGCCGCCGGTCCACACTTCTGATATTGGTCTACAGTTTTAATTGTTACTAAGACGGCTGTATATTGTTAAGCATGAGAGGCAAACCTGTATTTCCGCTGGTAAACTATCTGCTATCGCAGCGGCCACGGCGAAAAACACAGAAGAAGTTATTGAATGCAACTAACTTCAGTTGGTAGAGTAACAGTGTGAGACGGAGCCTGCTGGACCTGGACCAGAGATGTGACCCATGGCCAGAATATCATAGTTCATAAAAATGCAGCGCAGTGACGATACAGACATTTCATACACACGACGTGTGTAACTCTGCTGACCCGCCATTCGACCCGTGCTGGACCCGTTCATAATGAGTCAGCTGTCACTCTGTGACTACGTCCATCGCACTCCCTCTCTCCCTAGCTCTTTTAATCAGTTATTGTTGAAAACAAGTGAAGGAGCTTTCTCAGAGATATATAAAATAATATATATATCCTAGGCTATTTATTTCAGATAGCTAATTTTCATTGCAGCTGTATGTATATACAACACAACTTCAACATAAGAAGAATGTAGCATAATATGGATGTGAAAGCATTTATTAATAGCCTATGTGACAATAAAATATGTTTTGGTTAAAATCAAATAATCTTGATTATCATTTTTTATAATCTGGCAGCCCTATAAAAGTGGCTGAATTAAAGAAACTAGAATATAAGACATGTATTCAGTTATTTCACACTATTTTGCTAAGTACATAATATTCCATATGTGTTCATTCATAGTTTTGATGCCTTCAGTGAGAATTTACAATGTAAATGAATGGAAATAAAGAAAACGCATTGAATGACAAGGTGTGTCCAAACTTTTGGCTTGTACTGTGTATATATATATATATATATACACATATGTCTGTGTGATTCTTCACGAGAGGTAGCCGCACAGCACACACCCTCCTGCCTACGTAACAGATGTGACAGCGTCTTGCTGAACTGAAAGCAGTAATTATGACGTGCAATCACAGTCCTGGCCCGAAGCATCTCATTATTTCTGCATGCAGAGTTTATTCTGATTACAATGAATATTCAGCGGTATGCTGGTGTGAAAGGTTCCTCGGAACTAGATATATCGGCTGATATTATATATTATTTCCCAAACTATTGCTATGGGCATTTATAATGGCCAATAAAAACCAAACAAATGTATTTTATTATTTAAATATTCATTCATCAGAGTAATTTATAATGACAAATGATTCTGATTAATGAATATTTAAAAAAATAAAATAAAAATGGACTGTCAACCATGTTATGAGTGATGGCATTGCATTGTCTGTCCACTAGAGGACGCTCTACAACGTCCCTGTTAGTGATGGCGTTGCATCGTCTGTCCACCAGAGGACGGAGATAACTAAGGGTGAGGGGGGGGAAACCGATACAGCATAGTATCGCAATATTTTCAGTATCGATAAACAGGCGTCATCTGTTATTATATATTATATATGTGTTGGTCAGTTTATCCCATTTTGCAGTAATAACATTGAAGGGATATAAACAAACAGAGAAATGTTTCTTTTTAGATAAAAACAGATGTTGACAAAGTTTCCTTTTGGGGTTGTCATTTCAAATTAGGAAAAACTGTAGAAGTTGAAAAGGTTATAAATTGCAATATATAGCAATAATATTGTATCGTGGTGATATCGTATTGGGAGGCATCTGCTGATTACCCCCCCTTTTGATGACTGATTTTGGAGCATTGTCTGTCAAGTGTTTCTAAATGAGAGCGAGCCGGCCTGTGACCTGTGAGATGTGGTTGATGGAGCTCTCCATGCGGCGGAGCTGCGACGCCTGGATGTCCAGCATCTGCAGCACGTTGTTTGCCAGCGTGTTGATGAGGTAGGCGACGCTAGCAAGAGATTGCGTGGTGTAGCTCTTTGTCTCCTCCCGCGCTCGCTCCTTGTCTGCTGACTGCAGAGAGAGAGGAGACACACTATTACCTATTACTTATTGCCACTATTCATCACCCCCCCCACAACCGGCCCCGTCAGACTTCGCCTACCAAGAGCCTGGGTCTGTCCCAGGTTTCTTCCTAAATGGGAGTTTTTCCTCGCCTCTGTTGCACTGCTGCTTGCTCTGGAGGGAAATACTAGAACTGTTGGGTCCTTGTAAATGTAAATGTGCTGTATTTATATAGCACTTTTCTAGTCTTAACGACTACTCAAAGCGCTTTTACATCTACAGGAAACATTCACCATTCACACACATTCATACACTGTGGCCGAGGCTGCCGTACAAGGTGCCACCTGCTCATCAGATAAACATTCATACACATTCACACTCCATGCACAGCACGGGGGCAACTCGGGTTTCAGTGTCTTGCCCAAGGACACTTCGACAATGACTGCAGGGCCAGAGATTGAACCACCAACCTTCCGATTGGCAGGCAACCGCTCTACCACTGAGCCACAGCCGACCCTTGTAAATTCTGGAATGTGGTCAAGACCTACCCTATCTGTAAATTATAGAGTGGTCTAGACCTTCTCTATCTGTAAATTATAGTGGGGTCTAGACCTGCTCTATCTGTAAATTATAGAGTGGTCTAGACCTGCTCTATCTGTAAATTATAGTGTGGTCTAGACCTGCTCTATCTGTAAATTATAGAGCGTAGTCTAGACCTACTATATCTGTAAATTATAGAGTGGTCTAGACCTGCTCTATCTGTAAATTTATAGTGTGGTCTAGACCTGCTCTATCTGTAAATTATAGAGTGGTCTAGACCTACTCTATCTGGAAATTATAGAGAGGTTGTCTAGACCTGCTCTATCCTGTAAATTATAGAGTGGTCTAGACCTGCTCTGTCTGTAAATTATAGAGTGGTCTAGACCTGCTCTATCTGTAATTATAGAGTGGTCTAGACCTTCTCTGTCTGTAAATTATAGTGTGGTCTGGCCCTGCTCTAACTGTAATATATAGAGTGTCTAGACCTACTCTATCTGTAAATTATAGAGTGGTCTAGACCTGCTCTAACTGTAA